>NW_028258305.1:34921742-35224772 GCF_053883595.1 Heterocephalus glaber
TGAGGTCCCCCACTACAATTGTATTAGTGCTTATTTGGTTTTTCATGTCCATTAATATTTGTTTTGTATAGTTGGGGGCATTCATATTTGGTGCATATATATTTATGATTATTATCTCTTCCTCTTGGATTGTTCCCTTCACAAGGATCTAGTGACCATCTTTGTCTCTCTTAATTAGTTTTGGTTTGAAATCTACTTTGTCTGCAAATAAGATTGCTGCCCCTGCTTTTCTCAGGGTTCCTGTGGCATGGAGCACTGTTTTCCATCCTTTTACTTTCAGTCTATGAATTTCTTTTTGAATTAGGTGTGTTTCTTGTATACATCATATTGTTGCATTTTGCTTCTTAATCCATTCTGTCAGTCTATTTCTTTTGATTGGTGAATTGAGGCCATTAACATTGATGGTTATAATTGAAAGATATTGACTCATCCTTGTCTTGATGTTTTACTTTTGTTGGCTCTTTTATTTAATTTTTTCCCTTTCCCTTTAGTTTCTACCTTGCCTGGTCATTTTCCTCTGTTTGGTCTCATGGAGTTGTGTTGGTCTCATGGAGTTGTGACCTTCATTGTTTTTTTCTAGGATATTGTTTAGAATTTCTTGTAGTGTTGGTTTGGTGTTCATGAAATTTCTCAAGTGTTCTTTGTCATGAAAGTATCTAATTTCCTCATCGATTTTGAAAGATAATTTTGCAGGATACAACAGTCTAGTTTGGAAGTTATTTTCTTTCAGGGCATGAAATACTTCACTCCAGGCTCTCCTTGAGTTGAGGGTTTGTGTTGAGAAGTCTGCTGTGATTCTGATGGGTTTTCCTTTGTAGGTGATTTGTTTCTTTTCTCTAACTGCCTGTAGGATTTTGTTCTTCTGTTGGGTTTCTCAGATCTTGACTATTATGTCTATGTGTAGATTTTTTTTAATCATGGCTAGTTGGAGTTCTCTATGCCTCACTTATCTGTAAGTCCAATTCTCCACTTCTGTCTGGGAAGTTTTCTACTATTACTTCTGTGAACAGTTTTTTTTTAATGTCAATTGTACTTTCTCCTGTTTTTTTCATGGACTCCTATCAGTCTTATGTTATTCTTCTTTGCATCATCTAGCAGCTTCTAGATTGATTTCTTATGGTCCCTTACTATTTTTAAGAAATCTGTTTTCATGGTCCTTAACCACAATCCTGTCTTCTATATCTGACATTCTATCTTCAGATTCCCTTAATCTGCTGTGCATGCTTTCAATGGAGTTTTTAATCTCCTGAATATCTGTTTGAATCTGTTTCATGGATTCCATTTCTTTCTTATGTTGTATGATCATGGTTTCCATTTCTTTCTTATGCTGGGGATTCATGGCTTCCAGCATGTTTCTGAGTTCATCTATTTTTTAAAATCTGTTTCTGTTGTAGAGCCTCAAATCATGTCTGTCACTCTGCTCACCATCTCTGTAGATATCTGGGAGATTATTTCTGTGTTGAATTTTTCTAGAACCTCATTCATCTGTTTTGTTACTTCCTGTGGTATCAGTTCAGGGTGTCCAGGTGGTTGATTGTCAGACTTTTCCACCTCATTTCCCCCAGAATTTGCCTTTTGTGGGGTGGAAGTCTGAGTTTGTGCCTTGCTTAAATGTCTTCTCATTTTGGGGGGTACTGTCCTTGGTTTAATTCCTGAGTTGATACTTTGAAGTTGCTTATTGTAAGTGTCTTTGTTCATGTATTTAGAATCCTTATGGAATGATTGCTTCTTAGAGGTGTCTTCCAGATATAGCTGGTTTTGAGTCTCTAATGGCTCTGAGTCTATCTCATTTTCATTATACCAGGAAGGACAACTGATTAGATCAATCACAACACCTTAGCCCAAGTGATACAATCAGCAGCACAGTAGCTTCAAGTACCTCTTAGATTAATAACTTCCACAAATTGTCATTTTCTATCACCTTTAGCTGTGTGAATTAAGTCAAAATCAAGGACCATCCCAACCTATATTTATAGTGAATAAACTCTTCAATATAGCAACTTTACCCTTCAGGATGGGGAGTTAGGAGTTGGGGAGGGAGGGATAGGAAGGTAGAAGAATAGGGGAAGGTTAGCAGTGAGGCCAGAGGACATAGGCAAAAGAAGGAAAGAGAAGAAAAGAAAACTAAAGAAGAAATATGAATTAGGGCCAGAACAGGCACACAAAGGGAAATGAAGAACAATGTGGGACAGCAAGGGAGTGAGGGAGAGAGAGGGGGGGAAAGAAAAGAGAAAAGAAAGAAAGAAAGAGAAAAATAAAAATTTTAAGAGTAGAAAAAGAAGGAAAAAAATTAAAAATAAGAGCAAAAAAATAGTGGTAATTTTGAAAATAACAAATAAAAGATAAAAATGAAGGACTTCCTTCAGGGTACATCTCTGCTGCTACAATAGACAACACAGGCAGTGGTGTGCAGTTATAAGTCAATGAGTCTCAGTAAGCCAGTCACAGACCTGTGAGATTCAGGCAGATTTCTGGCTGCAAGTTCCAAGTTGAGCTCCCTGTCCTCATGCAGGGTTGAACTCTGCAAGTTTGTACTGCGGGTTCCAGCTGCCCTTCCCCTCAAGATAGTCCAGGTTCTGATGGGAGGTGATGATCCCTCCAACTTACCAAGTAGAGTGGTCTGGTGTGCCTTTATTGCAGAGATTCTCTTCATTTTTCCAGTGGGCTTCAGTTTTTGTCAGGGAGCCTGGGAGAGTCCCTCTCTCTGTTGTTCACTTCTGCAACTCAGGACAATGACCTTTATGTCCCCCTGTGCCTCTGTGATGTGGAAGCAGGTAGCTGCACAGCCAAGAGGCCAGAGGCAGGGGTGGGGGAGACTGTTGTTGCAGGCACCCACATGGCTATGCTGGTGGCTGGTGGGTGTGCCTAGGGGGTCCTCACGGTCTTCTGGTCACAAATGGGTGTGGCAAGCCAGACAGAGCAGGGCTCTAGTCAGCCTGGGACTGCTCTGCCCTGTCTGGTATGCTGGTGGCTGCATGCTATTGATTTTTGAGTGTTGATTTTGTATCCTGCTATGCTACTGAATTTGGTTATTATATCTAGAGATCTTTTGGTGGAGTTTTGGGGTCTTCTAAGTAGAGTATCATGTCATCCATAAATAATGAAGATTTAACTTCTTCTTTTACTATCCTTATCCCATTAATTCTTTTCTCTTGTCTAATTGCTCTGACTAATGTTTTCAAGACTATATTGAATAGGAATGGTGATAGTGGGCATCCTTGTTTTAGTCCTGTTCTAGAGTAAAGCTTTCAGTTTTTGACTAGTATGATGTTGGCTGTTGGTTTGTCATAGATTGCTTTTATCAGATTAAAATAAAAGGGCCGGGGATTTAGTCCAGTGGTTTCGCCACGTGTTGCTCAAGTGCAAGGACCCGAGTTTGATCCCCAGTACCAAAAAATAAAAAATGAAACAGATTAAAATAAAGACCTTCTATTCCAATTTTCTGTAGGGTTTTTATATGAATGGGTGTTGAATTTTGTCAAATGCTTTTTCTGCATCTTTTGAGATGATCATGTGATTTTTCTCCTTGGTTCTGTTAATGTGGTGTATTACATTTATTGATTTGCATATGTTGAACCATCCCTGTAGCCCTAGAATGAATCCTACTTGTCATGGTGTTTAATCTTGATGATTGGCTGCATTCTGTTTTCCAATATCTTACTGAGGACTTTTGTATCTATGTTCTTTAAGGAGATTGGCCTATAGTTTTCTTCTTGGTTGGATCTTTCTCTGATTTTGGTATGAGGGTAATGCTTGCTTCTAGGAATGAGTTTGGGAGTATTGCTTCCCTTTTGATTTCATTAAAGAGTTTGAGGAATTGTAACATTAGATCTTCACTAAATTTCTTGTAGAATTCAGTAATGTATCTATCAGGATGTGGGCTTTTCTTTGTTGGTAGTTTTTAAATTACTTCTCCAATTTCATTGACGGACATTAGGTTATTTAGAATTTTTATCTTATTCAGTTTTGGTTATCTATATGTATGAAGAAATCTGTCCATTTCTTCATTTTCCATCTTAGTAGAGTACAGGTTCTCAAAGTAAGTATTGATGACATTCTGGATTTGTCAATTTTACTTAATCTTTCAAATAGCCAGTTCTTTGATTCATTGATTCTTTGTATTATTTACTTAGTCTTAATTGCATTAATTTCTGTTGTGATCTGTATTATTTCCTCCATTGTATGTGCTTTGGGTTTAACTTGCCCTTCTTTTTCTGCAAGCTTGAGGTTTATTAGTTTATTTGAGCTCGCTCTGTTTTCCTGTTGTTGGAATTTACTGCTACAAATTTCCCTCCTAGGACTGCTTTCATTGTGCCCCATAAGTTCTGGTGTGTCACATTGGCATTATCATTTAATTGTAGAAACTGTCTACTTTCTTCTGTCATCTGTGGCTCATTGATTTTTCTGAGGGTGTTATTTAGTTTCCATGTGTTTATGCAGTTTTTGTGGTTTCTTTTGCCATTGTTTCTAATTTTATTGCTCTATAATTTGATAATATACATGGAGTATATTCAATTCATTTGTATTTACTTAAGCATGTTGTATGAGCTAGTATATAGTCTATTTTAGAGAATGTCCTGTATGCAGATGAGAAGAATTCTGTTCTGTGTGTATTCTGTTGTGAAGTGGAACACTCTGTAGATATCTACTAAATCCATTTGTTCAAAGGTTTGGTTCAGCTCTGATTTTTTTTGTCTAATTGATCTGTGACAATGGGGTATTGAAGGTTCCCCATTACAATTGTATTAATGCTTATTTTTTACTAGAGCCTTATTTATCTGCTTTGTTACTTCCACTGCTATCATTTCAGAAAGTTTAGGTGTGTGGCTTTTGATTTTTTTTCTACCTCAATGCTCTTTTGATTTTCCTTGGGTGGGCTAGAGTTCTGAGGCTGCATCTTGCTTCCATATCTTCTCATTTTACTATTTTTTAAAATTTGTTTTCTGTATTGATGCTGGTAAATTGTTTATGGCAGGTAGCTTTTTTACTAATATCAAGACCTCAAAATCTAAAATAATAAATTTATATACAGTAAATGTCCCCTCAACAGTGTGATTTTTACCCTCAGTGGAGAAAATTTAAAAAGTTATAGAAGGAAAAAATAGAGAAATAGGAGAAGAGAAGGAAATTAGAAGCAAGGCTAAAGGACTAAGCAAGATTACTTAAACTTTGGGAAACTGGTGAAGAAGACAGCAGGGAAAGAAGCAAAAGTAAAAATCAAGAACTAAATGTAACTTACAAACCTAAAAACAATGTTCACACTCATGAAGAGACAAAAACAATGAAAAAAACCCAGAAACAAGAGAGGGGGGAAAAAAAGAAAAGAAAGAAATTTCTCTGTGATTTCAAGCCTGTGGTTATCTTCTGGGGTCTACAGTTTTGTGATAGTGTCTAATTCATAGCAGGTCTCCACTGTCTCTTATAGACAAAGGAGGCAGACAGAACCCTAATCCATCCTGGATGAACCCAGCAAGCCTGCAGCAGGATTGGGGTGGGGTACTGGTACCCTTTCTTGGGGTTCCCTGTGTGAGGCCTCATAAAGAAATTTAGCAATGAGTGAGAAATTTGGAATCCAGAGTCTAAAATAGCTACAAAACCCAAGGAAGGAAAGAAAATTTTGTTTTGTGGTGAAGAAAAGGATATTGTTAATAACTTGTTTTCAGGAGAAGGATATACAAGAAGTGGTAGGGGTGATGTGAAGGCTGAGGTAAGTGATCTTTTGGTGTACCAGTTGAGTTTTGTATTCTGAGACACAGTATCCTTTTTTTCCCCAGGAAGTTAAGAAGGGAGATTTTGTAAAATAGTCATTTTTTGAGATGAAAAGGGTGAGGAAAGGAGAGGAAGGAGTGTTTGGAAAGAGCTGAGGGTGGGGAGTGAGCTGGGCTTTTTGGGACTGTGGCAGGAGAGGGAGACAAACTCATCTACAGAGGAGGGAAGAGGAAAATAAAGGTGTAGTATTGCAGGAGTTAAGCTCAATGGTCATCAAGTACTTACTTGTTTTCTGTCAGGATTTTCTTTCAATTTAGCCAGTGAGCCACAGCAACCCAAGGTAGTTAGAGAGCACATAATCCCCAGTAGGTAGGGTCTACAGCCTGTTCCAGCTTGAAGACATTATTGAAGACAGAGACTCCACTCCCTCAACACTCCATAAAGAATTATGGGGATTTGTGTGTCTCAGGAAGAAATGAGATAGGAGATTAGGGCATGCCAAAGCTGGATGGGGAAGTAGATATGACCTGTTAATTGCAAAATCCCAGAACACATGTGCAGTACAGTTCTCAAAGCCCTGCATGTGAATTTCTCATGAGAACTTAGGTAGGTTTTCAATATGATGGCCTAGACCTGACATCAGCCTGAGGTTTGGAATCCAAGAATCACCCCTCAGGACCTGTATGTAGAAGTTCTTCTGGGTTTCATCATGATATGGACAGTATAAAAGGTCACAGATGTCAAAAAGAGCTTGCTGTTGTGGCTTTCCTCATGATAGCCCACTTTGCATCCTCCAGGCTATACTTAAATCTTGCTTTTTCCTCTTTTAATTGTCCCAAGCTTTCCCTGCAGAGTCAGTTTCTCTCTCATTCTTCACTTTTACTCTTTTGAATAAAATTTGTCACTTCGATTTGCTTGTTTCATTCAATTCTTTGTGACAAGAAGACCCTGGAATCTAACTCCATAAGGAGAGGCAAGTGACCCAAACCTGGTAACTTTTATTTGTTGAGCCACTTTTAGAAAGAGCTACTCAATAACAGGAGGATGCAAAGGAAAACTCTGAAACCTTAAACTCTATGATATGAGTAGGAGAAATAAGTGGTACTAATAATCTTATTGGGAAATAGAAGGATGGTTATCATATTAGGTAAAGGTAGAACAAAAAACTAGAAAAAATTTAGAAGATAAAACAAGAAGAGGAAGAGAAAATCAATTATAAGGAGTAAAAAATAAAATAAGTAATTAAAGAGAAAAATTTTAAAGTGAGAAGAGGAAAAATTAGAGAAATAAAAGAAAAAGAGATTAGAAGCAAGGCTGAAATACAGGAAGATTACCCAAGCCTCAGGAAACTAATGAAGAAAACAGGAGGGAAGGAAAGGAAAAAACCCAAAAGAACAAAACAAAAGCAAAAACTAAAAAGAATGTTCACCTCACAAAAAAACCCCACAAAAATAAACCATAAAAAAACACAACCAAACAAAAATTTAAAAACCAAAAACCAAAAAAGAAAAAAAAAAGAGTTTCTCTGTGACTTCAAACCTGTGGTTATTTTTCTGGAGTCTACAGTTTTGTGGCAGTGTTGAAGACATGGCTCTGCTCTTGCTAGTAGACAAAGGAGGCAGTAACATTAGGGCAGGGTCCCGGTTCTGAGACTTTCAAATCCATGGAAATTCAGGCTGAATCTGCTTTCTTTGGTTGTGGAGGTGGGGCCTGGCTCATTTAGCTTATAACACTCTGAGTGTCTTTTGCTGGCCTGACCACAGCTCCCTGACCATGGATGTCGCCTGTGTTTGTCCCTCACCCTGTCACTGTGGTAGTTTAACACTGTTGCCATGAGATGAAGCCAACTTGACTGCTCTGAGTCCCAGAGCATATGGATATGCATACATTACTGTAGTATGATGTTTTTAACTCTTTTGGGAAGATATCTAGAAGAACAGCTGGGTCCAATGGGATTTCTAGTTTTATTTTTTTGAGGAATCTCCATATTGATTTCCATAGTGATTGTACCAGTTTACACTCCCACCAACAATGAAGAAGTGTACATTTTCCCCACAGCCTAGTCAGAATTGATTATTGATTGATGGCCATTCTTTCTGGAGAAGGAATCTCACTCAGTGTTACTTTAATTTGCATTTCTTAAATGACCAGTGATGTTGAACATTTTTTCATATAATTATTGGCCATTTGTACTACTTCATCTGAAAAGTGTCTATTCATTTCAGATGTAGATTTTTTTATTGGATCTTTAAATTTGGGGAGTCTAATTTTTTTGAGTTCTTTCTATATTTTAGACATTGGTCTTTTGAAGAGTAGCTCACAAAATTTTTTTCTGTTCTGTGGGTTGTCTCTTCACTCTATTGGTGGCTTCCTTTGCCATGTAGAAGCTTTTCAATTTCATGTGATCCCATTTGTTAATACTTTGTTGTTTTTATGCTACTGGGGTTCTGTTCAGAATGTTCTTCCTACACCTATGTCTTCGACTGACTTTTAGTTTAGTGCATGGTGAGTTTTTTTGTTTTTACTTGTGTAACATTTTATTGCTTGCATATTTCATGGTGAAATGAACAGAGTCAGAAGACTCACGGTCTGGGTCAAACACTAACTTGCTGCAGGTGAGTTTTTGATTTACTTTTCTCATTGCTGAGCCAAAATACCCAACAACCACAAATTAAGGGAGGAAAAGTTTAGTTCACAGTTTGTAGAGGTTTTAGTCCATAATCAGCTGGCTCCAAGGTGGGGTGTCTTGGCAGAAGGATATCACAGAGGAGAACTGGTTCATGGGAAGCAGAAGACAGCAAAAGCAAGCAAGAAAGAGATGACTGCAGCTTTCTATCCCTTACATTTTATCTAGGTTACTTGGGGCAGGTAGCACTCACAGCCTTAATCTTAGTGCCCTTGATCCTAGCACTGCACCATTAATCAATCACAGCATCATAAACTCCAGATCCAGCCACCTCTGAAAAAGCCCCACCTATGACTGCATGAGGATTTGGGAGGACATCTAGACACAGCCATAACAGTGAGAGATATGGGTTGAGCTTCAATCTTCAGCATATGGAAAGTCAGTTTTACCAGCACCATTTGTTAAAGAGGCTATTTTACCTCTGGCTAAATGATTTAGTGTCTTTGTCAAAGATAACATAGTTAAATGCACCTTAAATTATTTCTGCATTATCTATTCTGTTTCATTGATGCACAAGTCTATTTTTGTTCCAATAGCATGCTGCTTTTGTCACTGTAGCTTTGTAGTACTACTTGAAGTCTGGGAATGTGATGTTCTCTAACCTTTGTTTCCTAGAATTGCTTTTTCTATTTTAGGTCTCTTCTGGTTCCATATGAATTTTAGGATTGCTTTCTCCAGTTTGCTAAGGAATGCTATGGTATTTCTATTGGGACTGCATTAAATTTGTGTAATAGTTTTGGAACTATGGCCTTTTTGACTATATTGGTTCTGCCTCTCCAGGAACAGGGGATATCCTTCTGTTTGCTGGTATATCCTCTTCAGTCTCCTTTTTCAGAGTACTATAGTTTTCACTGTATAGGTCATTCACTTCCTTGGTTAGGTTAATTCTTAATTATTTCATTTTTCTTGATGCTATTATGAAAGGTATTGGTTCCTAAATATCTCTCTTGGTAAGTTTGTTATTGGTGTACAAGAACACCATTGACGTTGAGTGTTTATTTTGTATCTTGCTATGCTCCTATGCTATTGGTTGTCTCCTTTGCTGTGCAGAAGTTTAATTAGATATGATCTCATTTGTTGACTATTGGTATTATTTCTGGTGGCATTGGTTTTCTGTTCAGAAAGTCCTGCCTGTGCATATGTCTTCAAGAGTTGTACCTATTTTACCTTCCAGTAGATTAAATGTTTCTGTTTTAATGCTTAGATATTTGATCCATTTTGATTTTTTAGTTTAGTACATGGTAAGCTATATGGATCTAGACTCAATCTTCTACATAGGGATATCCAATTTTCCCAGCACAACTTATTAAAAATGCTAACCTTCCACCAACATAATCTTTTGACTTCTTTGTCAAAGAACAAAAGGCCTGGGGTTGTTTCTGCTGCTTCTGTTCTGTTCCATTGATCCACATACCTGTGTTTGTGCCAGTACCATTCTGTTTTAATCACTATCACTTTATAATATAACTTCAAGTCTAGGATTCCAATGACACCTCCTTTGCTTTTGATATTGAGGATTGCTTTTGTTTTTCTGGGTCTCTTCTGATTCCGTATAAAGTTTAGGATTGTTTCATCTACCTCTGTGAGAAATAGCATTGATATTTTTATTGAGATTTTATTAAATCTGCATATCAGTCTTGGAAGTAAAGCCATTTTGATTAGATTTGTTCTTTTATCCTGGATATTTGTGATGTCTTCCTCAATTTCCTTTTTCAGGTTGGTGTAATTTTTCATTGTAGAGGTGTCTCACTTCCTTAGTTAAATACTTAATTTTTTGATGCTATTGTGAACGATATTGCTTTCCTAATTTGCTTTTCAGTGAATTCATTATTAGTTTATAGGAATCCTATTCATTTTTGTGTGTTTATTGTGCATCCTGCTACACTGCTGAATTTGGTATCAATTCTAGAAGTCATTTGGTAGAGTTTTTAGGTTCTTGTAAGTAAAGGATCATATATGCTGCAAATAATAATTCCTTTATCCTTTCCTATACATATATTTTGTATTTCTTTATCTTACCTGATTGCTCTGGACAATATTTTGAAGACTATGTTGAACAGAAGTGGTGATAATGGAAATCTTTGACTTCTTCCTGATTTTAGACAAAGGCTTTCAACTTTTCCTCATTTGATATGATGTCAGTAGTAAGTTGGTCATAAATGGCTTTTATTGTTTTAAGCTAAGGTCCTTTGTATACCTTGTGTCTAGAAGTCCCTCCAAAGCCTCATGCATAGGTGGGGCTTTTTCAGAGGTGGCTGAATCTAGAGTTTGTGATGGGATTGATTCATGGTGCAATGCTGGGATCAAGGGCACTAGGATTAAAGCTGGGAGTGCTACTTGCCCTAAGTAGTCTGGATAAGATAGTAGAGATAGAAAGAGCTGTAGTTATTCCTTGTTTGCTTCCTTTTGCTGTCTTCTGCTTGCCATAAGCTGGTTCTCCTCTGTGATGCCCTTCTGCCAACCCACCCTGCCATGGAACCAGCTGATTTATGGACTGAAATCTCACAAACTGTGAGCTAAATAAACTTTTCCTCCCTTAATTTTGAGCATGGGGTATTTTGTCTCAGCAATGACAAAAGTAAAACAGTTCTTCTATACCTATTTTCTTCAGTTTTTTTTTTATCATGAATGGATGTTGGGTTTTGTCAAGGATTTTTCTCCATCTATTGAGATGATCATGTGATTTTTGTTTTTGTTTCTGGTCATGTGATGAATTACATTTATTGATTTGTGTGTGTTGAACCATCCTTGTATCCCTGAGATGAGGTCTTCTTGGTCAAGGAGAATGATTTGTCATATTTGGTTTTCCAGTTTCTTAAGTATTTTTGCATTTATGTTCATTAGATAAATTTGCCTATAGTTTTCTTTTTTGGTTGGATCTTTGATTGGTTTTGGGATGAGGATGATGTTAACTGCTGAGAATGATTTTGGAAGTACCCCTTCCCTCTCAATTTCATTAAAAAGTTTGAGGAGTACTGGTGTTAAATCTTCCCTGAAGTTCTTATAGAATTTGACTTTGAATCCATCAGGTCCTAAGTTTTTCTTGGTTGGAAGATTTTTTTCAATTATTATTTTGGGCCGGGAATTTAGCTCAATGGCACTGTTCTGCCTCACAAGTGCAAGGTCATGAGTTCAATCCCTGGTACCAAAAAAAAAAAAAATTATTTCAATCCTATTGCCTGTTACTGGATCGTTCAAGATTTTTAAGTCTTTTTTGTTTAGTTTTGGTAATTCATATGTACCTAGGAATCTCTCCCACTTCTTAGCTCACTAGTATTTAGCCCATATATTTGTAAAGTAGTTGCTAATAATTTTCTGGATTATGGCAGTGACTGTTGTGCTTTCAGATTTTTCCTTTCTAAATGCATTAATTTGCATCTTACCTTTTTTTGGTAAGATTGGCTAAGGCTTTGTCTATTTTATTCTTTCAAAGCACTAGGTCTTTGACTCATTGCTTTGGTTTTTTGGAGACAGGATCTTGCTATGTAGTTCAGGCTAGCCATGGACTCCCTATGTAGCCCAGACTGGCCTCAAGCTTGTAGCAGTCCTCCTGCCTCAGCCTCCTGATTGCTGGGATTATAGGCATGTGCCACCATGCCCAGCTGATCCATTGGTTCTTTGTTTTATTATTTTTATTCTCCATTTTATTAATTTCTGCTCTGATCTTTATAATTTTCTTTCTTGTACAAGCTCTAAGTTTGAAATGTTCTTGTTTTTCTAAGACCCTCAGATACATCATTAGGTTATTTGGGCATGTTCTATTTTTCTGATGTGGACATTCACTACCGTAAACTTCCCTCATAGGACTGCTTTCAGTGTGTTCCATACATTCTGATGAGCTGTACTGTTGTACTGGCATTTTCATTTCTTCCATATGGAAAGCATTATGAAGGGTTTTTATAGCCTTCCACTATGTCCCCTGAGGAAGGACTGGTTTGTTTTCTAAATGCTATCAGCATACCTTTAAAATTCCTTCTTGTCCTACAATCCATTTATCTTCTTGGGGAGTACAGACTGGTTTCAATGGTTCCTCAGAAACTGGGAATAAGGCAAGAGTCTTAAGGGGATGTGAGGCTGTACTTTTTGCTTCCCTATCAGCCTTTTGATTTCCCAAGGAGGCTTTAGATATGTCTCTTTGGTGCCCCTTACAATCCGTAACTGCAACCTGCAGGTAGAGTTCTTGTCCTAGCCATTGGATCAAAACACCCAAAGCAATTCTCTTTTCTGTAGAAGAAGGTTGTTGGTTTTTTTTAAGTCAGGTATTTCCAGTGCTGGAGCTGGAGCAAGAGCGTGTTTTATTTCTTTAAAGTCATTGTCGATCACTTTTGTCCCTTCTAGGGGCACAGACTTGGGACTTTGACAGTCTCATATAAAGGCTTTCCCATTAGTCAAAAATTAGGTATCCAGATCCAGCAGAAGCCGACCATTTCCAGGAAGGAATGTAGCTGCTATTTGGTGGCAGGAGGCCCAAGATCACATATACCTTGGATCCAGTCCCCTAGACAGCTGTTACTCTCCCAGTGTAAAAATATATCCCAAATAGTGAATTTCCTGAAGGGATATTTAAGCCTCTTCTTTGGATATTTTATATCCTTTCTTAGCTGGAAATTTGTGGCTTTGTATTGTATTATGGTTAGACAACTCCTGAGTTTGAATGTAGCGTATCATCTACATATTGTAGGATGGTTCCCTGTTTAAGCTCTAGTTCCCTTTTAAGCTTTGGGTTTTTTCAAGTGCCCAAGCAAATAGTTGAGGACTATCTCAAAACTCCTGTGGGAGAACTGTCCAACTATACTGTTGCTTTTCTATTGAAAGGAATGTTCCTATTCAAAGGCAAACAGAAACTAAAAATCTGGATGGACGGGAATAACAACAGAAAGAATCTTTGAGATCTAAGATTGAGAATTAAATGTATTCCCTAGGATTTGGGAAAGAATTGTATATGGGTCTGCCACCCGAGAGTGGATTGAGATTACAGCCTCATTAATTAGGCAGTGGTCTTGTACCATCCTATGTTCTCCTGAGGGATTTACTACAGGGAGAATGGGAGAATTGCAAGGGGACTGACAAGGCTACAGAAGGCCATATTTGAGAACCCTGTCTATGAGAGGCTGGAGTCTTTTACAGGTCTTTTGTTCGATTGGATACTGCATTTGGTCAGAAAATTGGCTGGGGACTTTAAGCATTATAACTGTTGGTATAGCTGAATTTATCCTACCAGGCATTTCATTACACCATAATCAGGATCCACTTGAAAACTAATTAGGTCAAGGAGACCAGGCATAGTCCCAATAAGTAAAATCTGTTTTGGCCTTTGCAAAATTTTGAGAATTGCCCCTAATTTTGTTAGTAAATCTTGTTTACAGAATATCATTGGATTTTGTTTCTTAATCCATTCTACTAATCTACATCTTTTAATTGGCAAGTTAAGTCCATTTACACTGATAGTTATGTGATTGATAGGTATTGACTTAGAGCTGTCATTGTATTAATTTCCTGCTGCTGTTTTATTTTCTTTCGCTTCTACTTAATTGCTAGCCCTAACTGATACATTCATTTTATTGGATCTTTTGGCATTGTTAGCTACATTGTCTTCTTCTAGTATATCCTTGAATTTTGGGGGAGTGTGTGTTTTGTGGTCATGCATTTCTTTAGGTTTTCTTTATCATGGAAGATATAACAGTCTGGGTTGGAAGTTGTTTTGTATAAGAGCTTGAAGCACTTCATTCCATACACTTGGCCTGTAAGGTATGTATTGAGAAGTCTGCTGTAATTCTGACAAGGTTTTTGTTTTTGTTTTTGCTTTTGCTTGTTTTTTTTTTTTTTTTTTTTTTTTGGTAAGTGATTCATTGCTTCTCTCTAGCAGCCTTTAGGATTCTGTTCTTGTATTTCTGGTATTATAATTATGTGAGATGGGGTGCTTTTTTCTGATTATGGCTATTCAGCATTCTCATAGGTTCTGTTTTTGGGGGGTGTTTTTTTTTTGGTACTGGGGATCAAACTCATGACCTTGTTCTTGCAAGGCAGGTGACAGAACCACTGAGCTAAATTCCCAGCCCCTTATTCAGGGTTCTATATTCAGAGTTCTTATCTGTAAGTTAAATTCCTTTTCCATATCTAGAACATTTTCTGCTATTACTTGTATAAATTGGTTTTTGTGATTGATTATGTCAACTTGAGTAAGAGAAGCTCAACTAAATTGGCTCAGCAACTCCACACCCTGAGGTGGGAAAGATCCATCCCAGAGTGGTTTGTCACACGGATGGTAAAAAGGGGAAATGAAGAAGGATGGATCTGCTTGTTTCTTTTTTTAAAATTTTATTTTATTAGTAAATTATAGACATACAATATAATGACATTCATCATTTGAATTTTGTACCTTTACATAATCTCTCTTGGTTTTTATTTTTCCCCCTTCCCATGCCTTCCCTTCAACCCCTCCATGCCTCCCTATTTACAAAGACTTTGTTTCCATTTTTTCATTTTCTCATATTAATTTGATTCCCTTCTTACCTTTCCCCTAGCCCTCCAACTTCCCTTTCCCCTTTACACCTTTTCTTCCTATTTCACATTATCTATTATACCTTTTAGTCCTTATTTACATTTTCAGTTTCTCACACTAGAGAAACTATTCGGTATTTACATGTGTTTCCTATTTATTTCACTTAAGAGTATTGCCTCAATGTGCATCCATTTAGCTATAAATGTCTCTAAATTCTCATTTTTTATGGCTGAGTAGTACTCCATTTAAAAAAAAAAAACAACATTTTCTTTATCCAGCCTCCAGTTGATGGGCAGTTGGGCTGCTTCCAAGTTTTAGCTATTACAGATTGTGCTGCTATGAACATGGGTGCACATATATCACTGTGGTATGATTCTTTTAATTCTTTTGTGAAGATATATCCAGCAGGGGAATAGCTGGGTCAAATAGGATTTCCAGTCCTAGTTCTTCGAGGTACCTCCGTACTGATTTCCTCAGTGGTTGCACCAGTCTACACTCCCACCAGCAGTGGAGCACGGTTCCTCTTTCCCCACAGGCCTACCAGCATTTGATATTGGCTGATTTCATGATAGCAGCCATTCTTTCTGGAGTGAGGTGGAATCTCAGCATTGTTTTCATTTGCATCTCTCTAATGACCAGTGATCTTGAACATTTTTTCATATATTTATTTGCTGTTTCTACTTCTTTAAGAAATATCTGTTCATTTCAGATGCCCATTTTTGGATTGGGTCTTTAAATTTGGGAGGTCAGATTTTTTTAAAGTTCTTTATACTTTCTAGATAGGAGACCTTTGACTGAGGAACAGCAGGTGAAATTTTTTTCCCACAATGTGTGTTGTCTCTTCATGCTGTTGGTGGATTCTCTTGCTGTGAAGAAGCTTTTTAGTAAACAGAGATCCCACTTGCTGATTGTTTGTGCTAGTTCATGGACAACTGAGGTTTTGTTCATAAAACCTTTTCCTACACCAATATCTCCAAGAGTTCTACTTAACCTCTGTTCCAGCTAGTTCAGCATTTCTATTTTAATATTTAGATCTTTAATCCATTTTGATTTTTGTTTAGTGTATGGTGAGAGATATAGGCCTAGTTTTAATCTTTGGCAAGTTGAAACCCAATTTTTCCAGCACCATTTATTAAAGAGACTATCTTTCCTCCAGTGAGGGTGTTTGGCTCCTTTGTCAAAGATGAGGTGGCTGAGTGTGTCTGGAGTTGTTTCTGCATCTTCTAATCTGTTCTACTGGTCCTCAGGTCTGTTTCTTTGCCAGTACCATGCTGGTTTTATCACAGTGGCTTTGTGGTATAGTTTCAAGTTGGGGGTTGTGATACTCCCTCCCATGTCTCTGTTACCTAGAATTGCTTTTGCTATTCTGGATCGCTTCTTGTTCCAAATGAATTTTTGGATTGTTTTCTCAAGGTCCATGAAGTGTGCTGCTGGGATTTCAATTGGGATTACATTGAATCTATATAGCATTTTTGGAAGTATGACCATTTTCACTATGTTGATCCTTCCTACCCAGGAGCAGGGGATGTCTTTCTATTTTCTGATAGTGTCTTCAATCTCTTTTCATAGTGCTATAGTTTTCAGAGAAGAGGTCTTTGATTTCTTTTGTTAGGTTGATTCCTAGTTATTTCAGTTTCTTGGATGCTATTGTGAAAGGAATTGTTTGCCACATTTCTTTCTCAGTGAGTCTGTTTTTCATGTACAGAAAAGCTATTGATTTTTGTTTGTTGACCTTGTATCCAGCTACTTGACTGAATTTGGTTATTAAGTCTAGAAGACTTTTGGTGGAGTTCTTGGGGTCTTCTATATAGAGTATCATATCATCTGCAAATAATGACAATTTGACTTCATTTCCTATCTTTATTCCTTTTATTTCTTTCTCTTATTTAATTGCTGTGGCTAATGTTTCCAGAACTATATTGAACAAGAGTGGTGATAGTGGACATCCTTGTCTTGTTCCTGATTTTAGTGTGAAGGATTTCAGTTTTTGACCATTTAATATGATATTGGCTGTTGATTTTTCATAGATGACTTTTATCAGATAGAGGTAGAGACCATCTATTCCAATTTTTTGTAGTGTTTTTATCATAAATGCATGTTGGATTTTGTCAAATGCTTTTTCTGCATCTATTGAGGTGATCATATGGTTTTTGTCCTTGGCTCTATTGATATAGTGTATTACATTGATTGATTTGCATAGGTTGAACCTTCCCTGCATCCCTGGGATGAATCCCACTTGATCAGGGTGTATGATATTCTTGATGATCTTCTGCATTCTGTTTGCCATTATCTTACTAAGGATTTTTGCATCTATGTTCATTAGTGAGATTGGCCTATAGTTCTCTTTTTCCATTGGGTCTTTCTCTGCTTTGGGGATCAAGGTGATACTTGCTTCCAGGAATGAATTTGGGAGTATTGCTTCCCTTTCAATTTCATTGAAGAGTTTAAACAGTAGTGGCAGCAGTTCCTCTCTAAATGTCTTGTAGAATTCAGCAGTGAACCCATCAGGGCCCAGGCTTTTCTTAGTTGTTAAGTTTTTAATTACATTTTCAATTTCATTGGTTGATATTGGGTTGTTCAGAATTTGTAGGTCTCCTTTGTTCAACTTTGGTAATTCCTATGTATCTAGGAATCTGTCGGTTTCTTCTGTGTTGTCCATCTTATCGGCATATAGGTTTGGGAAGTAGGTATCGATGATCCTCTGGATTTCTGCTGGGTCTGTTGTCATTTCACCCTTTTCATTCCTAATTGCATGGATTTGGGCCTTTTCTTTCCTTTTTCTGACAAGGTTGGCTAAGGGTTTGTCAATTTTGTTGATTCTTTCAAAGAACCAAGTCTTGGCTTCATTGATTTTTTGTATCGTTCTCTTAGTCTCCATTGCATTGATTTCTCCTCTGGTCTTTATAATTTCCTCCCTTGTATGAGCTCTGGGGTTGTCCTGTTCTTCTTTTTCTAGAAGCTCGAGGTTCAGCATCAGGTTGTTTAATTGGGCTCGTTCTGTTTTCCTAATATGCGTATTCACTGCTATGAATTTCCCTCGTAAGACTGCTTTCATTGTGTCCCATAGATTCCAATATTTTGTATTGTCATTGTCATTTAATTGAAGGAACTGTCTGATTTCTTCTTTAATTTCCTCTGTGACCCATTGGTTATTCAGTAGTGTGTTGTTTTTCCATGCGTTTATGAAATTGTGGTTTCCTTTGCTATTGATCTCCAATTTCATTGCACTATGGTCTGATAATATACAGGGGATAACTTTAATTCCTTTGCACTTGCTTAAATATGTTCTATAAGCGAGTATGTGGTCTATTTTGGAGAATGACCCATGTGCAGCTGAAAAGAATGTGTATTCTGATTTTGTGGGGTAGAACACTCTGTAAACATCTGTCAAGTTCATTTGTTCAAGAGTTTGATTGAGTTCTAGTATGTCATTGCTTTTTTTGTCTAGTTGATCTATCTATTTGTGACAGTGGGGTATTGAGGTTCCCCACTACTATTGTATTAGTGTGCATTTGATTTTTCATGTCTGTTAGTATTTGTTTTATATAGTTGGGTACACTAGTGTTTGGTGCATATATATTTATGATTGTCATCTCTTCCTGTTAGATTGTTCCCTTTACAAGGATGTAGTGTCCTTTGTCTCTCTTAATCAATGTTGGTTTGAAATCTACTTGATCTGCAAAGAGGATAGCTACTCCTGCTTTTTTTCAGGTTCCCTTCACATGGATCATTGTTTTCCACCCTTTAACTTTCAGTCTGAATTTCTTTTTGAATTAAGTGTGTTTCTTGTATGCAGCATATTGTTGGATCTTGCTTCTTGATCCATTATGCCAGTCTATTTCTTTTGATTGGTGAATTGAGACCATTAACATTGATGGTTATAACTGATATGTATTGACTTATCATTGTCATGACTTTTTCTTTTTGTTGGATTCTCCTCTTTGGATTTAATTTCTTGTCATGTCCAATGGATTCATTCTGCTTTGCTTCCTGGGGTTGTGATCCTCAATGTCTGTTCCTAGGATATTGTGTAAAATTCTTTGGAGTGCTGGTTTGGTATTCATGAAGTTCCTAAGGTGCTCTTTGTCATGAAAGTATCTGATTTCTCCATTCATTTTGAAAGATAGTTTTGCAGGGTACATCAATCTGGGTTGGAGGCTGTTTTCCTTTACGGCTTGAAATGCATCACTCCAAGCTCTTCTTGCCTTGTGGGTTTGCCTTAAGAAGTCACTGTAATTCTGATGGACTTTCCTTTGTACGTGATTTGTTTCCTTTCTCTAACTGCTTGTAGAACTTTGTTCTATTGAGTTTCTGGATTCTTAACAATTATATGCCTATTGAAGGACCCTTGTTAGCAAGACAGACTCCATATTGCTGCTTGACCCACCTCCCTGCCCTTTAGATGAACTCAGAAGGAGGAAGCTTAGAAACCTCCTCCCTTTAGAGAGTCTCTTAGAAACAACAATTAAGCAACTATTGTTTTACAAATGTTCTAACAGCAGGATGTTCTGCTTCTGTACCTTTTGCTTGCTTTACTAGTTCTATCCCATAGGGGGGCCTAGAAACTGTTGGCCTCAAAGGTGTATAGAACATGTTTGTCAACCCCCAGTCGAGGCTGGAGTCCGATGCTCGGCTCGGGTCCTGGCCGGTAATAAACTCCTGTATGGATTTAATATCGGTCTCTGGTTGGTTCTCTCTCACTGGGTGCAACACCTATGTGTAGATTTTTTTGATCAAGGCTATTTGGAGTCCTTTATGCCTCACTTATGTGTATGTCAAGTTCTTTTCCCCTGCTTGGGAAGTTTTCTGCTATTATTTCTGTGAAGAGATTTTTTTATGTCATCTGCACTGTCTCCTGTTTCTTCATTGACTCCAATCAGTCTTATGTTATTCTTCTTTGCATTGTCTAGCAGCTGCTATATTGATTTTTTTGTGGTCCCTTACTATTTTAAAGCAATTTTTCTTTTCCTCCTCACTAATTGCAATCTTATATTCTGTATCTGTAATTCTGTCCTCACATTGGTTCATTCTGCTGTGTAGACTTTCAATGGAGTTTTTAATCTGGAAATCTGTTTCCATCTGCTTTATGGGTTCCATTTGTTTTCTATGTTGAGATTTCACCATGTTGCTCAGCTTCTCTTTAGATTTATTAATCATGTCTTGCACTATGAGCACAATCTCTGCTGTTATCTGAGAAATTATTTTGATTTCCATTTTTCCCTATCCTCTTTTGTTCCCCATTTAGGGAGTCCAGGTGGTTGAGTATTAGAGTGTTCCATCTCCTTTCCCTTTGGGTTTGCTCTAGGTGATCTGGAAGTCTTGTTTTGAGGCTTGTTCATGTATCTTCTCATTTTGACGGTGGTGGGGGTTTGGGGGTGTGTGCTGTTGGTGCCCACACAGCTCACCTCCTCTGTGCTGGGAGCAGTGCTACAGCAGCCCAAAATCCTCCTCCTCTGCACTGGGAGTGGTGGTATGGTGGCCCAGAACCCTCCTCCTCTGCACTGAGAGCAGTGGTAGGGTGGCCCAGAAGCCTCCTCCTCCTCTGTGCTAGGAGTGGTGGCACATTGACCCAGAAGCCTCCTCCTCTGTACTGGGACTGGTACTATGGCAGCCTGGAAGCCTCCTCCTCTGTGGTGAGAGTGGTGATAGAGTGGCCTGGAAGCCTCCTCCTTTGTGGTGGGAGCAGTGGTACCTGCTTCTGTTTCTTTGGAGGAACTCCAGTCTTTGCCTTCACCTTGGACATCATCTCCTGGCTTCTAGCGCAGGCTCTTCAGCTTCTTGTGCAGATCCTTCAGCTTTCTGGTGTAAGATTCTTCAGACTCTCATCACAGACTCATCAGCCTCCTGATGTGAAGTGGCATGGAACACTGCAGTGATCTCCAAACCTTTGACTGGATCCTTTGTATCTCCAGGGTGAGACAGACCCTCTGCACTCTTCCATATCTAACTGTGTGGGTGGCCATTGTAAGCCAATCTTGTAAATTCATACATATTTGTATATCTTGTATTATATCTGTTTCTCTAGTAAATACAGACTGATACAGCTACCCATACTTTCAATCATGTTTTTAATCTACTAGATTTCTGTTTGGAACTTTCTTATGGACTCCCTTATTTTCTATACTAGAAACTCATGTTTTGTATCTATTTAGCTCCAGTAGCTGTTTGTTAGTATCTTCTCTAGACTTGCTGATCATTTGTTTTATTATCTGATTACTTACAGTGGTACTTTGGTTCATGAAAGCTTTTGTTTGAGAACAATTTGGTTTGCAAACAAAAAATGTTTAGCAAAAAATATTTTTTGTTTGTGAAACTCTGCATTGGATGACAAATACAATAGTGGCCATTTTTCCTGTACAAATATAAACATTGCCATCTTTTCCAGATCATGGAACAAATTAAATTTGTGAATCAAGTTCCCATTATGTATCTTCTTTAAATTTGCCGAGCACCTTGTAGAGAACAGTTTTACCTCCATTGGTATCCTTTCATACCTATCTGCAGTGTAGCTTATGATTTCCTTCCCCTCATTGCCTCCTGTACCAATTTGGGGGTAGGTGGGAATTTTGTGAGGCATTTTGCTTCCTTCCCTTTTCATATTTCTAGTTTTTGTTTGCCGTTTTGTGCTGGGGTTTAAAAAATCTTTGAGCCAGTGCCTTGTTCTTTGGAAGTGAGCTACAGTATTGTTCATGACAACCCCTCCCCCTGGCAATCCAGGTATTGGCATAGAAAGAAAACCAATTGCCAGCCCCTACTATGTTGCCTTCTCTATTATAGTAAATTCAGCAACAACAATGGCATCAAATGTCAATTGGATATTCATAAAACCCCGGGCCCTCTCATGAACAGTCCTTCATCAAAACAAAGAGGACTTTGATTTTACTGAAGACGGTTAGGCTTCTCTTAGGTTTACCTATAGTAATTCAGAGCAATGATTTCAGCTGGATGTTGTGCCAGAGCTAAAACATACCACTAGGTTAAATCCCTTCTTCAGGACTCTCCCTTCTGTTGATGACTTCCACAAATCCAGGCCCTCCCACAACAGGGTACAGGCCCCATTATCTTCCTGGTCTGAGCCTGGGCCTCCCAGGGTATTTGAGAAGATCTTTATTTAGCTCACACCCTCTTCAACCCTCTCAAGTTTTGTCTCTCAAAATCTCTGTGACAGCATATCACTTCAGTCCTAAAACAAGACTCTTTTACTGGGTGTTGCTCCCTTCCTCGATCAGGTCAGTCTCTTGGTTATCACTCCTGTTGCCTTGTGCTGTGGAGAAACCAAGAACTGAGGGCAGGGTACTCAATTCCCAAGTATTCTGGGCTCAGGTATGGGTCTCCAGTGACCTGTGGTGTCAGCTGGGTGTGGGACAGGCACTTCCTGTGTTGTAGATCTATAGTTCTTGCAGAATTTGGCAGCGAATCTACTGGGACCTGGGATTTTTCTTAGTTGAGTTTTTAAAATTACTTTAACAATTTCACTGACTGATGTTGGGTTATTCAAGATTTTTATATCTATTTGGTTCGGCTGTGGCAGTTCATATGTATCTAAGAATTTATTTTTTCTGAATTTTCCATTTTATTAAAGTATAAGTTCTGAAAATAGCTACTGATAATCTTCTGGATTTCAGCAAATTCCAATATGATTTCATCTTTTTCATTTCTAATTGCGTGGATTTGGGTCTTTTCATGTTGGTAAGAGGAGCTGAGGGTTTGTCTATTTTTGTTTAATCTTTCAAAAAACTAACTTTGATTCATTGATGCTTTATATTGTTTTTTTTAGTCTCAATTTCATTAATTTTTGCTCTGATTTTTATAATTTCTTTCCTCATACTAGCTTTGGGTTTGGATTGTTCTGTTTTTCTACAACCTTAAGGTGCATTATTAGGTGATTTATTTGAGCTCACTATGTTTTTCTGATGTGGGAATTCATTATTATAAACTTCCTTCTTAAGACTGCTTTCACTGTGTCCCATAGGTTCTAGTATGTCATATTGGCATACCACTTGATTGTTAGGAACTGTCTAATTTCTTCTTTAATTTCATCTGATTATTCAAGAGGGTATTATTAAATTTCCACAGGTTTGCACGGGAGTTTTTTTTTGGTGTCTTTGGCATTGATTTCTAGTTTCATTGCACTATATGATAATATGCATGGGATAATTTTGATTATTTTGTATTTACTTAAACATGCTTTATGGGCTAGTATGTAGTCTATTTTGGAGAAACGCTCACATGCTGCTGAGATTGTGTATTCTCTTGTTGGGTGGAACACTATAGATAGCTATTAAGTCCATTTGTTTGAAGGTTTGGTTCAACTCTATTTCTTTGTTTCTCTTTTGTCTATTTGATCTGCCCATTTGTGACACTGGGGTATTGAATTTCCCTATGCCCACTAGTGTTTGCTCTATAAAGTTGAGTGTGTCAGTATTTGATCCATATGTATTTATAATTGTTAGCTCTTCCTTTTGAATTGTTCCCTTAACCAATATGTATTGATCTTCTTTTTCTTTTCTTAACAGTGTTGTCTTGAAATCCATTTTGTTTGAAATGAGGATAACAACTCCTGCTTTTTTCCATGCTCTCAATGCATGGAATATTGCTTTCCATCCTTTGATTTTTAATATTAGTTTCTTTTGGAATTAAAGGTGTTTCTTGTACATTGCATATTGTTGGGTTTTGTTTCTTCATCCATTCTGCCAATCTGTGTGTGTCCCTTGGGGAATTGGGGCCTTTCACGTTGAGAGTTATTACGGAAAGGTATTGAGCTATTCCTGTCATTGCATTATTTTCCTGTTGCTGGTTTCCTTATTTTGTTTTCCTTTTGCTTAGCTAAAACAGTGGTGGTGAACCTATAACATGTGTTCCAGAGGGCTGTTTGTATCATTAAAAGCTCCAAAAGTTTCACTATCACTGCTCTAGGATATCCTTAAGAATTTTCTGTAATGCTTGTTTGGTATTCATGCACTTCTTGAGGTGCTCACTGTCATTGAAATATCTTATTTCTCTGTCAGTTTTGAAGCAAAGTTTTGCAAGGATACATAAGTTGGATGTGGAAGTTGTTACCCTTTAGAGCTTGAAACAGTTTACTCCAAACCCTCTGGCCTTTAAGGTTTGTGTAGTGAAGTCTGCTGCAATTCTAATGGGTTTACTTTTATATGTGAATCATTACTTTTCTCTAACAGTTTTTAAGATTTTGTCCCTGTGATGGACTTTGGTACTTTGAGTATGACGTGGTGCAGAGAGGTTCCCTTTTGGTCATGGCTATTTGGAGTTCTATGTGCCTCAATTATCTGTATGTTTGTTTCTTATATTTTGGGAAGTTTTCTGCCATTGTTTTTGTGAATGAGTGGGTTTTTTTTTTTTTTGCCATTTGTGTGATGTTCTGATTTTTCACTTTAATTATTCTTAGGTTATCTAGCAACTGTTAGATCCATTGTTCACATCCTTTGAGTAGTAGGTCTTTGAAGGCATCATTGTCTTATAGTTCTGAAATTCTGGCCTCAATTGGTCTGTCTTGCTGCCCATATTTTCTATATGATTTTTAATCTCCTGGATTTCCATTTGAAATCTTTTCATGGGCTCTAATTCTTTGGTTAAACTGGTCATTCACATTTTATATCATTTTGGTTAGCTAACTTAGCTTTTTATTAGTGCTTTCTGAAAGCTCCTGTATGTTTTTATTACTTCTATTATCTGTTCTGTTATATTTACTCTGATTCTTAGTACATTTTTTTTCTAACCTTGTCTGTTATCATTTTGAGAAATTTGGGCATGTGGCTTGTGCTATTCTGCCTCTTGGTGCCCCCTGGATTGGCTTCAGGGGAGTTAGGAGTTTGGGGATGCATTTCATTGCCTTGTCTTTTCATGTTTCTATTGTTTTCTTTATGCTAAGCTTTGTGGATGTTTACAGTCTAAAGACTTTGTTGCTAGTATGGAGATCTCTTTAGTTGCTGTTCAATGATGTACCTTGGGCATGGCTAACTGTAATCCTTTGCCACGATCCCAAGATCCAACCACCTTGGTTAATTTATAAGGAGAGGATGCAGTATAGCTAGCCCAACAACCAAGTTCTTTGGCAATGTACTCTACCTATTCTCAAAGGTAATCTCAATGTTGGTTCACAGAGAAATAGCAACAATTATATGACACTATTAATATCAAGTGAATCAGCTATAGTATTATTGTCCAAGACAAATTGGATATTAACATACCATAAGAACCAATTGTGTACCACCCTTAATCCTAGAGAAGAAATCTGCAATTATGTTGTAAACATTAAGAAAACCCAGGTATTGACTTATAGCTAGTATGTACGAAATGTGACAGCTATATCTATGCTAATGATAGAAAAGAATTCAACAAAAATTTTACAAAGTTAACTATCAAAAAATTAACAAAGCTTTATGGTTATACTATTAAAGATATAGGTGTTGGGAATGGTGGAATGCAACGGGGAAACTTCAAAACATTAAACTCTATGATATGAGAAGGAGGAAAGAGAAGTGGCACAAAGAATCCTACTGAGGAGTAAAAGGATGTTTATAGAATTAGGTAAAGATAAGAAAAAAAGTGATGAGAAATAAAGATAAAAAGAAAAAATAGAATAAAGAGAAAAGATAAAAATTAAAGGTAGTAAAAGGAAAGATAAAGAAATAAAGAGAAAAAAATCAGAAAAAAGAGATAAGAAACAAGGAAAAGGCAAATTACCCCCAAGTCCCCAAAAGTAATGAGAAAAGAAAAGGAAAAAAAAAGCAAAACAAAAAAACTAAAAACAACACAAACACAAAACAAAAACAACAAACAACAAATATAAGAAAACCAAAACCAAACAAAGGTCTGTGATTTTGAATGTGTGGTTTTCTTATAGGATCTATAGTTACAGGGCAGTGTCTAAGTAAAAACATATTCATGCTCACACCGGTAGATAAAGAAGGCAGTCAGAACCCAGATCTGTGCTGTACACAGACACCAGTAGGCAGCAGAATTAGGACAAGGGTGCAAATTCTGTGACTTTGGAATCCAGACTGACCTTTTGGCTGTGGGGGTAGCACCTGTTTCCTTTAGTTTAAAACCCCTCAGGAGTTCTGCCAGTCTTACCATGGCCATCTCCCATGGCCTTCCCTTACCCAGTCACTAGGAATGTAACACTAGGAGCCCCAATTGAAGCTGTCCCATAGCTGCTCTGAGTCCTGGATTCAAACAGTCAGTGCCTCCTTGGAATGGTATCCAATCATGCATTCTCTCCACAGGTATGGTGGACACTTGGGCTGTAGTTACTCACTGGCTGTTGCAGCTCACAGCATCCACCGGTCCATTCCATTGCTGTGTTTCTCCCTGAAGCCCTCTGGAATCCTCCACTTTTGCTTTGTCTCTGTAAATTTGGTCTTCTTTTCTCATAAGCCAAAAACCTGGAGCCAGGGAGAAAGTGCAGATTGTTCCTTCCCTTTGCCATGTTGTAAGTGTTCTCTGTAAATATCTGTTTTATCCAGTTGGTTTATGGCACAGTTGAAGTGTTCTCTGTAAATGTCTGTTATCCATTTGTTTTATGGTATAGTTTAACTCTAAGATTTTGTTGGCTTTTTTTATTTTTCCTGGATGATCTGTCTGTTGCTGAAAGTTTGCTGTAGAAGTACCCCCACCATTGTAGTGGAGCCCATCTCTCTGTTTAGGTCTAATTGTGCTCCACTAGAAGGTGTGTGCTGATTTATAACTGTTCTATCTTATTGTTGAATTGGTTCCTTAATCATTTTATATTGACTTCTTTGTAACTTCTTACAGTTTGTCTAATGGTCTATATTGTCAGATATAAGTATAGCTACTTCTGCTCACTATAGGTTTCCATTTTCTTGGAATATCATTTTCCATCCTTTCTATTTCAATGTATGTCTTTACTGGTGAAATTCTTTTGTAGGCAGCATAGTTTGGGGGCTTATTCTGCATCTATTCACCCAGTCTATAACTTTTAATTATAATTTTACAAAATTATAATTATATGGAAATTTTAGTCTCTTTACATTTTTTACATTTATTGATAGAACTTACTGTCATTCTTCTAGATATTTTGAATGTTCTTTGTTCTTTTCTTCTGGTGTTCATCTTTGTGTTTTGATTATCTACTCTATAGGTAATATTTGATTCCTTTATATTTCTCTTCTAGAGTGCTTGATTTTCACATGCTTTAATAATGGTAGTTACTTTCTTTTACTTCTGGATGCAAAATTTCCTTAACTATCTTCTGTTAAAGTTAGTGCAGTGGTCATGAATCCTTTTGATTTCTGTTTATTTTTAAAAGACTTTATTTCTTCATTTCTGAGTTTTATTCTTGCTAGAGATGGTATGTTTAATTGGTAATTTCTATATTTCAGGACTTGGAATATATCATTCCATTCCCTCCTCTCCTGTGTAATTTCTGCTGAAAAATCTATGTTAATGGGGGATAGCCTTTCATGTTACTTTGTGCTTTTATTGTGAATATTTTAGAACAATTATTTATTTATTTATTGGTCTTGGACTTTTCAAAAATTGATATAACATGCTGTGGTGAAGATCTTTTCTGATTATGTTTATCTGGGACCCATTAAGCCTCTCGGACCTGGAGGTGCACTTCTTTCCCAAGACTAGGGAAGTTTTCTGCTATTATTTCTTAATTTTTATTCTCATTCACTTTTTCTCCTTCTCTTCAGGTATTATGAAAATGTAGGTATCTGTTTAATGATTTGCCAGAATCTTGAATGACTTTTTTCTTTGTTCTTTCTTCCTTCTTACTTTTTCTTTGCTGCTGCTTCCTCCTCCTGGGACTGATTGGGATATTTCAAAAGGACTAGTCATCAAATTGGATAACCTTCCTTCCACTGATTTCACTTGTTGTGAGGTTTTCAACTGTACTTATCTAACTTATTGAACCCTTCATTTCCAAGGTTTGTGATTGGGTCTTTTTCAAAATCTCTTCTCTCCTTGCTGAATTTCTCATTCATATGCTTCATTGTTTTCTTACATTTATTTTATCTTAAATTTTTTCAGTTTATTAAAAACCTAAAATTTCACAATCAAATATTAATAGAACAGTAGTTATTATACTGTTATCATTATCTTCAAAGTAGTTACTCAGAATACAAGATACAAACCAAAAAGATTCTTACAAAAGAGAAATGGATAATCTTTTCAACAAACTAAACTAGTGGTATAAATGAAACCAATTAGCATATATATTGAAATATTTTTTTTAAATGGAATTTGTAATTTGGGGTAGTATTTGAATTCCCTGTTTCCTATATATCTCTCTTCTATTTTGTTCATTTTGTTTCTTTCTCATATAAGAGAAAGCATGCAATAATTGAGCTTGTGTGTCTGATTTATTTCACTTTACTTCTCAAGTTGCATCCATTTATCTACAAATGCCTTAAGATTATCTTCCCTTATGGTAGCTATATTCTACCATCTATTTATTGGCCATTGGTACTTCTGAGAAGTGTCTATTCATTTTGGTTGCCCACTTTTGATTGGATCTTTTATTTTGGAGGGTCTAAATTTTGTGTTTTTTATATATTCTTAACGTTAGTCCTCTGTCTGAGAAATAGCTGGCAAAATATTTTTCCCATTCTGTAGATTGTCTCTTTACTCCATTGGTTGTTTCCTTTGCTATAAAAATTTTGATATGATTTTGTTGATTCTCAGTATTTTTTCTTGTGGCATTGGGGTTCTATTCAGAGTCCTTGTCTATACCCATGTCAAGAGTTGTACCTATTTTATCTTCCACTAGATTGTTTCTATTTTAATGTCTAGATCTTTGATTCATTTTGATTTTAGTTTAGTTCACGGTGAGATATACGGGTCAAGAGTCAATCTCCTGAATATGGATATTCAATTTTCCCAGGATCACTTATTAAAGAGGCTATCTTTCCTCCAGTGTATATTTTTGGCTCCTTTGTCAAAAATCAAATAGCTGTATGTGCCTGTGGTTCTTTCTGCTTCTGTTCTGTTCCATTGACCCACATGTCTGGTTTTGTGCTAGTACCATGCTGTTTTAATCACTGTAGCTTTATAATATAACTTCAAATCTGGGATTCCAATGCCACCTGCTTTGCTTTTGTTCCCCAGGATTGCTTTTGCTATTCTGGATCTCTTCTGATTCCATACAAATTTTAGAATTGTTTTCTTTACCTCTGTGAAAAAGAGCTACAGTCACTCCTTGCTGCTTTTGCTGTCTTCTGCCACCACAAACTGTTTCCCCTCTGCCATGTGCCACCCTGACTTGGAACTAGCCAATTGTGGACTGAAACTTCTACAAAC
Organism: Heterocephalus glaber; assembly: GCF_053883595.1. NCBI lineage: Eukaryota > Metazoa > Chordata > Mammalia > Rodentia > Bathyergidae > Heterocephalus > Heterocephalus glaber. The sequence continues at coordinate 34,950,926 of NW_028258305.1, forward strand.
TGTGATCTAAATAAACCTTTCCTCCATTAACATCTGGATGATGGGTATTTTGTCTTAGCAACAAGAAAAGTAACTAAGACAATTATATTGGTTCTGCCTAACCAGGAACAGGGAGGGTCCCCCCCCCACCACCTTTTTTTTTTTTTTTTGGTACCGGGGATCCAGGTCTGGACCTTGCACTTGTGAGGCAGGCACCGACACCACTAGGCTAAATCCCCAGCCCTTCCCCCTATTTTTTTTGGTACCGGGGTTCCTCCCATTTTTTATGTCTTCCTTGATTTCATTTTTCAGTCAGATGTAACTTTCACTATAGAGGTCTTTCACTTCCTTAATTAGGTTAATAGCTAAGTATTTAGTTTTTTGTTGCTATTGTGAATGGTATTTTCCTAATTCCTTTGTGAGTTCATTACTATTGATTTTTGACTGTTTATTTTGTATCATGCTACACTGCTGAATTTTGTTATCAATTCCAGGAGTCTTTTGGTGGAGATTTTTGGGTCTTGTAAGTAAAGAATCATGTCAAGTATAGATAATAATTTGACTTCATCCTTTCCTTTATGTATCCTTTTGATTTCTTTCTCTTACCTGATTGCTCTGGCCAATGTTTTGAAGACTATATTGAACAGTAGTGGTATAATGGAAACCTTTGTCTTGTTCCTGATTTTAGACAAAGGCTTTCAACTTTTCCCCATCTGATATGTTGGCAGTGGTTTGATCATAAAAAACTTTTATGTTTCTATCCCTATTTTCTTCAGATTTTTCTTTATCATGAATGGACGTTGGATTTTTGTCAAGGGTTTAACTGCATCTATTGAGATGATCATGTGATTTGTTTTTCCTTCTGTTTATGTGACGAATTACATATATTGATTTGTGAATATTGGACCATCCTTGCATTCCTAGGACAAAGCCTATTTGGTCCTGGTATATAGTCTTTTTTGTCACATTTGGTTTGCTAGTATCTTAAGGATTTTTGCATTTATGTTCAGTAGAGACTATAGCTCTCTTTTTTTGGTTGGATATTTGTCAGGTTTTGGGATGAGGATGATGTTAACTTCTGAGAATGATTTTGAAGTACCCCTTCCCTCTCAATTTCATTAAAAAGTTTGAAGAATATTAGAGTTAACTCTTCCCTGGAGTTCCTGTAGAATTTGGCTTTGGATCCATCAGGTCCTGATCTTTTCTTAGTTGATAGTTTTTTTAAAAAAAATTATTACTACTTCAAGCTCATTGCCTGTTACTGGGTTGTTCAAGATTTTTAAGTCTTCTTGGTTCAGTTTTGGTAATTCATATGTATATAGGAATCTCTATTTCTCCAAATATTCTCCAAATATTTAGCCTATATGTTTATGACATTGTTGTTAATAATTTTCTGGATTTTGACAGTGTCTTTGTGATCTCACCTTTTTCATGTCTAATGCATTAATTTGTGTTTCTTCTTTTTTTGGTAAGATTGGCTAAGGGTTTGTCTATTTTATTCAATCAAAGAACCAGATCTTTGATTCATTTATTCTTTGTATTGGTTTTTTAGCTTCTATTTCACTAATTTTTACTCTGATCTTTATAATTTCTGTCCTTGTACAAGCTTTATGTTTGAATTGTTTCTGTTTTTCTAAGACCTTGAGATACATTGGTAGTTTATTTGGGCTTGTCCTATTTTTCTGATGTGGGCATTTTCCACTATAAAGTTTCCTCACAGGACTGCTTTCATTGTGTCGCATAAGTTCTGGCATATTGTATTGGCATTACCATTTAGTTCTAGGAATTGTCTTATTTCTTCCTTAATTTCCTCTGTGACCCATTGATTATTCAAGAGTGTGTTTAATTTTTGTTTGCACAGTTTCTGTGGTTTCTTTTGCTATTGGATTCTAGTTTCATTGCAATATGACCTGATAATACGCATGGTAAAATTTCAATTCTTCTACATTTACTTAGGCATGCTTTATTAACTATAATGTGGTCTATTTTGGAGAAAGTATCAAGTGCAGTCAAAAAGATGTATATTCCATTGTTGTGTAGAACAGCCTTTAAACAAATAGGTAATTAAATGAGGAATATCTGTATAATGACTGTTTGAACTTATCCATTTTTATCAGTTCTGAACATCTTGTTTATAGAGCATCGATGTTTATTTTTTGTACAGTACTTTGTTCATATAATCCTGTAATTTTTGCTTATAATACTGTACAGTACAATACTGTAGGTTTTTTAGTACTGTAGTTTTATATTCTATTATACATACAGTACTGCATGTAAGAGTTACACAAATAGAAGCAAAGTCATCAAACTGGAGTTTCCTTTGACCATTTCCTTCTTCTGAATACATTGTATTGCCTTGTTTTTTGATATTTCTTATGGTCCTATATTGAGATTTACACAGGTGGTGGATCAAGTACTTCCATCACTTTTGTGATTGGCCTTTTTTTTTTTTTTGATACCAGAGATCAAACTTAGGACCTTGTACTTGTGAAGCAGGCACAGTGCCACTGAGATAAATCTCCAGCCCCATGATTGGCCTTCTTAGTAAGAGGCTTTCACCTGAAAATGTCTTGAGTTTGTGCTTTGTAAGGCAATGTTGGGTTTATTTTCATCTGAGAATCATATTCTTCCTATAGCTTCTCTAGATGTGGTTAATGACTGAGTACAGTGCATACCATAGCACAGTTGGAGACTCATTGTCTCTGTGGGCCATGAAAGATTATGGACATTCTAGCAGTTCAGGAAGGTGTGATCCTGATTGCAGTATATATGGGGCACTCACTGTGTGACTGCTCCTACAATTGGGTGGTGGTCTGTATTGGATCATGGAAGCATTCCCTCAGGAACTGTTGATGCTAGCTCTGCTATTAGGAAGGGCTTCTGGAACTGGCAGCCACAGCAGTGGTGGGAGCCTGCAGCACTTCACCATGACCAGTTGGTGATGTGGCCCAGAGGCTGCACAAGGAGAAGCCATGGCAAAACTGCACCATCTTTTCTATGGCACTCACCCCCAGTGCTGATAGCAGTGCCCTGCCAGATAGGTTGTAAGGGTGAGGTAGTGCTGAGAATTGCATAGGTGGAGTGGCAGTAGGAACTACCATGTCCCTCTCTGCCTGTGGCAGTGCATACCCAGGAGCAAAATTGAGGTCAAAGTCCTTCTGGGCTCTTTTTGGTTAAATATATGAGCAAAACAATGGCTGAAGCTGGAGTGTCTTTACCCAGAATCCTACTCCCACTTGTGTGTCTGGGGTCAAGATGATGGATGGATTGACAGAGTTGGCCAAGGCTACCTCAGCATACCCTTGGGGATGGGGCAATTGAAGGATCCATGGTGTTATCTTCCTGTCCTGTGAGTAGCTGGCACAGTGGGAAGGGGCAGCAGAAACCACGTGAGTGCCTGCCTTCAGATCTGGTACTGGTGTGAGTCCACCTATAGCTGCCATGACCTTTGGCTCAGAGTGCAAGGACCCTTACCTCCATCATGAGAGAAGTGCCCTCCATTACCCTTCATGTTGTGACACCTGTCTCCTATAGTATGGGACACCCAGTGGGGTTCAACTTGTCTGCTGAGACAAGTTGAATTCAGAGTCAGTCAGTGTCTCTGTCTATCTGTTCATCCTTCTGATTTCTAGTGTTCTTCCATGGTTGCTCTCCTCAAAATGCAGCTACGCATATCTTTGTTACTTTGGTTCTTTTTCCAGAAGGAGGAGGTGAGTGTTGAATTCTGCTATCTTGGATCTCAAAGGTATGGGTTTACAATGACATATTCTGTTCTTGGGCACTGTGTCTCTACACGGTAGTGCATGTACCAATGATTTACATGTTAACTTCTTGTACTATTCATTCAAAGTGTTCATGAGCCTCATGTCTTATTCATATCAAAATTCCTGACAATATGCAATTTTGGCACTAAGAATTACCAGAATCAAAACACATATTAGAGTCAAAAATAGTCTCTTTAGTAGTTTCACATACAAAGCTGAATTTTGACATTATGTCAAACATTTTTTAGAGAAATATGAATGATGAAGTTGAATATTTTCTTAGAGATGTATGAATCATGAAGTACAAAAAGCTGTGATATATTTAAGGGTTTAACTTTCTGGATTTGTACTTAGTGATCATTTTAATATGGCAGATTTCAAGAGTATAATTCTGAACGACAGAGGTTTAAGTTTGCTAGTCAGATGTGGTTTATTTTTGGAACATGGTTTGATTTTATGAAAGAACGAAGTATTGTTGATAGCATTTTAAGGTACAGAGACAGTCCCATGGGTGGACAGAGGAGACCTGGCTCTTACTTGGGCCTGAGGTGCTTAGAAGCAGCCAGAAAATACACGCCTAGTGAAATGACTGGAATGCACCTTACTGTCTCTCTCTTCCTGGCTAATAAATTGTGACCACTGCCACAGATCTCAAACCTTGCGTAAGGACAACTGTACATTAAAAAATTGTTGTAACTTTTGCTTCAAGGTAAACGGCTTTATTATCTTGCTTTAATACAGTTTGGAGATTTTATCAGTTATAGCACTAAACTGAAAGGAGCTAAAAGAATCCTATATATTGTACACACAAATTTTTCTGCGGCTGTTAAAAAAATTTGTGCAATATTTTAAAAAGTCAGTTAACACTGTTGTTTTCATTACATAGATAAGAATTTCCTGCTTAAACATTCTATATGAGAATGCCAACAGAATTTAATAGACTTCAACCTAAATCTCCTAGTTTCATGAAAATGTAACTGAAATGCCATAAAACCGTCATGTTAGAATGTAAGATATTCAAAGCATCTCTGCTTGGGACAGAAAGTGGTCATAATGTTCTCAGATATTGCCATCAGTTGAAAAATGTAAGCTAGCTTCCATGAAGGTTTGATATTGTATTAGCTCTGTATTGCCATAAATTAGTAGCTTCAAGCAATGCACACGTATCTTACAGTTGTATAGTTTTAGAAGTTGACTTAAGTATCACGGGATGGCAATCAAGGTGTCAAGGTGCATTCCTTCTGAAGACTCTAGGGGGAGCTGTTTCCTTGCCTCTTCCAGCTTCCAGTGGCTGTCCACTTTCCTTCGCTCAGGCCCCCTCCCTGGTTCCTCCATCTTTAAAGCTAGCAATGGCCACCGAAACTTTTTCCATTGCATCTGACTTCTTCCATATTCACATCTCTCTCTCTCTGATTTTCCTCTTAGACTCCTGAGTCTTCTTCCTTGTAAGGACCCTTGTGGTTACATTGGATGCACCCAGATAACCCAGGATAATCTCCCTATTTTAAGGCCAGCTGATTTGCAATCTTATCTGAAACCTTATTTCCCTTTGCTTCAAGAGGCCTGTCTTCCAGGAAAATGTTAAACGGGAATATTTTTCTGTTGGGTATGCCTATACTGTATATAGTTTGTTTTTTAAAACTCAGATGCTCTTATTAATAAAAGAGGATTCTGAATTTCAGTGTAAGTTATGAAACAACTGCCTCACTGTGGAAGTGAAGTAAGTAGGCAGGGATTGGAAACCTGAAAGCTACTGTTCACTGTTCCTGTGATACCCATCTGTATTCATTTGCTCAGAGTTGCCATAACAAAGTGCCACAGATTGGGTGATTTAAACAGTACAACTTTATTTTCTTGTAATTTTGGAAGCTAAAAGTTCAAGGTCAGGGTTTTTGCAGAGTTGGTTTCTTCGTCTTCATTTCTTTAACCCCTAGGCCCTTCTCCTTTGTTTGTAAAAGGCCATCTTCTCCTTGTGTTTTCACACGGTCTTTCCCCTGTGTGTCTCCCATCTTTTCATATAAGGGTACCAGCCGCGTTAGACTATGCCCACCCCTCTGACTTCACGTAACCTCAATTTCCTCTTTAAAGATTCTGTCTCTGAACAGTCGTATTCTGAAGTACTAGGCATTAGAACTTCAAACTATGAATTTTAGGGAAACAGTTGAGCCTATGACATCAAACTAATGATTACCTCATCAAAGACTAGTCTACCTTAATAGAGGACCAAGGTTAAAAAGGGGGCAGAGGAGCGGTGGAGGATACAACTTGTATGCATGAACTCACTGAAAATCACTCAGGTAAGAACGTTTTTCTACAAAAATGGTGATTTATTGTGCTTTAACATACAATAGTAAATATTCGGGGGTGTTTTTTAAATTTGCTGGGCTTACTTTACATATTACAAGACTAGTATAAGCTCATAAATTCTTCCATTTCAATGAAGGAAAAAGATCCAACTGACATCTGCTAGCAGCTTGGCTAAGAATGGACATGAAAATCAGACAATACATGGAGATTATAAAGTTTTTTCTCCAAATGTGTACACAAGTTTTGAAACAAAATCACTGCCTGCTCCACAGGACAGACAATTCTAATTTTAAAAATGCTCCAGACCAGGAATAGCATAACCCTGTGTCGCAAAACTTATAATACAACTTAACAATATTTAATCAAAGACTTTTGCACTTATTTTAAAAACAATCTGAAGAAAAAGGAAAAGCAGTACCCAAGGAACTGCGCAACCAAAAACAAAAAATGAAAATCATATAAAACATTTCCACCACTATTTAAAATGCCAAATTTAAGCAATAGTAAAAAAAAAACCAACATAATAATACAGCCTTTTGTTTAAAATAACAGCACTGTTCTGCCTCTTTTCCACTGAATTTTACATATGAACAGACTATATATACTGGTTTTTCAGGGAAATGTCCATTTGGCCTGTCTCACCAGTCAGACTCCACTAAATCCTCTCATTGTCTTTGGAGGATAGGCAACTCCAGGCTGTTCCCACATCTGCAACATTCTGGGTTAGGTGCGATGTCTCAAGTATTACAGATTTCTCCCTTTTCCTTTACACAGTGTAGAGTATACGGGCTTAGGTTATGCAGACTCTTACTCCAGGTCGCCGTCTTTTTCTAAATTCAAGGCAGTATTCAGCGGAGTGCAATAGTTGGGCTTGTCAGAAGGTACGTAGCCTGGCAGACACAAACATTTGTAGGAACCTTCGGTGTTAATGCACTTGGCATTCTTGCAGAGCGACATCCGGTTGTTCAGCTCATCGCATTCATTTACATCTGCAATAAGGCAACCCATGCAGGTGAGCAGTCTTAAATATCACTCCGTGAGAAACACAACCTACACTCAGGTAGGCAGCCAGCCTGGCCACCATCCCCAGAACCCCATCCACTGTGTAGTCTCTGCCACCATCACTTCTTTCAATCACATGCAATATAAAGATGACTCCTTGGAGCTTAAGGTGCATTATCGGGGAGGTTCTAGAATTTCTTTCCTTGTTCTCTAACACTACATCAATGTTTTGCCACCTTGACAACTGTAGTGTCAAGCCTCAAAGGTGAAGGAACTATATTACTCCTCGATTCTTTCCCAAGTCACAGACAAAATGCTAGATTTGTGAAGGGGAAATGAGCAGCTGCTCTCGGGCCTTCAGTTTCATGCTTAGATTTCTTTCCACACGAGATACACTTAGGCTCTGACAGGCTGGAAACACCTGCACGGGCTCAACTACCTGTGTTCCAAACCCACCACAGATTAAGATTCCCAAATCAGAGGAGGGCAAATGGCCCACTACAGGAGGGAGAGGAAACATAGCAGAAATATTGTTTTAAAAATCAAGTATCTTTCAGCCTAGAGGCAAAGAGGACCTGAAAAACAAGAGTCACACAGCGCAGGTGAAATGTACGTATCCTGTTCACCTCAGGAGGGGAGGGCAACATGAAAGGTAGTTTTAAGAGGAGTTTTATCCAAAATGATTACTATGGAACTGTGTTATTTTTCAGATGTCTATACTCCTTCATGTTTGTGTCAAGTATTCAGAGAAATCATTTGCTGCATAGTAAAAAAACTACATGTAAAAGCTAAAGTAATTACCCGGGACATTCTGGCCTTTCCTGCATATTTATCTAACACTATGGGTTTTTTAAAACAAGGGGCCAACTTTCATTTTTAATTGTGAAAATAAACAGCACAAAATCAACCATCTTAACTATTTTAAGTGGACAGTCCAGTAGCATGAAGTACAACTGTACTTAACATACACACACACAAATATATATATATATCCATCATTTCGCTCATCTTTCCAAATGGACACCCCTCAGATTCCCTGATTGGAATGTGGCCTCAGGGGATCTTGGGAAAGCAATGTCCCACAAGACCCTCATTCTTACCCACACAGGTCATCCTGGCCGTGTCCAGGTGGTACCCATCAAAGCAGTCACAGGTATAACCTTCCTGAACCCTCACACACCGGCCGTTCTCACAGCCATTGAGGATGCCGCACTCCTCTGCTTGTAACTCCTCAAAGCTATTTAAAAACCCTGGGAAGGAAAAGGTAGGAGCCAAATTAGAAACCTTCAGACTCCTATTTGGTTTGACTACTAAGGTTATGGTTCATTTCACATATATTTCATGGGCATTTTTTTTTTTTTTTTGGTACCGGGGATTGAACTCGGGTCCTTGCGTTTGCAGGGCAGGCGGTGGAACCACTGAGCTAAATCCCCAGCCCTCACATATATTTCAGATAACTGAAAACATGAGAATTTAAAATGGAATATATCTATATACAATATTAAGCATAAAAATACTTAAGATATTGTATCTGTTGTATGTGTTCAAAGATTATCCCCATATTTTGAATTCTGATGTTTTATATTAAAATCACACATAAAATGAAAATGCAAGTATGGTTTTTGGTTTAGTTTTGAGACAAGCTCTTGCTATGTAGTTCATGCTGGGCTTAAACTCATGGTGATCCTCCTGCTTCAGCCTCCCAAGTGCTAGGATTACAGGCATGTGCCACCAGGCCTGGCTGGTTTTTGGTTTTGCTCTTAATTAGGAGAAGTGTTATTCAAAATTCCACATTTCCTGAGTTCTCAGTAAGGTTAATGTTAGAAAATCTTTCAGGGTAGAACCAATGGAATTCGTGATCAGAGTTCATAGGAATTTGCTAAGACCCAGGAGAGGCTGAGAGGTGCTTTTTTCAATTGGAACTTGCAAGACCAGAAAAAAGCCAGGCTGGCCTTGCTCTGTGAAGTCTGTTTGTTCTGGCTTTAGAATGAGCCTTACACAGGGATCAAAGGATAAAGGCAGTAAAAAAAGATCCAAAGCATCCTGATAAATGAGAAAATACATCAGACTTGTGTTTAGAAAACCAAAAGGCTTTTTTAAAAAAATGAAATGAATTTTTACTTGATTCTCTTTATAGTTTAAAATCTAGTTCTGAATCCGTTTAAAGACATCTAGAGTGCTAGTATTAGAAAAACAATTTAACCAGGCGTCAAAAGTGTTTAGTCTTCTTTCTAAAGAGGAAAGTTATAAATACAAATTCCTAATGATCCAAACACACCGTTACAGGGCCTCTCCTCTCCCTCCCCAAGCGCTTGCACCTCAAATTAGCTTCAAAGGAAACTAAACATGGGGCCCGAATTTCCTGCTCATCTGGCCTTTGCAGCAATTCTCTACTGGAACTACAGGGGGCAGCAAAATATCACTGCTATGCAAGACCATAAGCCCTAACTTGGTGATTTTAAAAATTCAGTACATCCATGATGGGCTCTTTTCAGAATTTTAAAGGGGAAAGAAATATTATAGGCTATCAAGACAAGGACAGAAGATAGTCAAAGTCAAGTTTAAAAATACTCATTTCAGAAAATAAGTTCTGAAAATATCTTCAAAGTCTATGGATTGTGGCAAAATCATTTTGACATAGTAGCTAGTAAAATTATTTTTTATTCAGAAATTAAAACATGAAATTAAACTTGAAACTCTTGGATACATCAAGGAGATTCACTAAAATGCTTCGGGATTCAGAAACAGGTAGGCAGACTATGGCCATGCAAAGCCAACAATGGTTACACTCTGGCCTTTTAGAGAAGAATATGGCAGTTTCTGCTGCAACAAATTCCACTTTTAGAAACACTGCTCAAACAGAAGGTGACAGAGATGTGAACCACAAAGGTGGAAAGAAACCTCACACAGCGTCCCCTCTGTTACTGTCTGTGCAGTAAGATTCTTCTGCAGCAAGCCCTGAGAGCCCTGCTGCTAGACAGCGAGCTCGCTGGTTGGGGCAGAGACTTCCCTGTAACTGGTGCCATGTTTAAAGGTCATTAGGGAGTCACAGCTGGAGGTCTGAGAGCTGCATGCCAACTTCCAGTGCTGCTAAATAGGAGCTTATGTGACACCAACATGTTTATTTCTTAACACTTGTAATAAACTTTTGAAAAGTTTTAGAGCAATGTTAGCATTAACATGAAGGAACATAAAACAGAAAATTTCAACTTTAAAACTCCTGTAATCTGTACTGTAATATGATAGAGGACAGCAGACACCACTCATTGAATATAGACTAGACTTGGTATTTCTGGACTTAGGCGGCAAAGTGGGTATTTCTTCCTTTGTTAAAGCAAATGTTTACTGACCTGCAACACACAGAGTGACAAATGTGTCTAAGTGCACAGTTTTAGCGCTTGGAGCACATTGAGGCCCTTTCCATGGAATGGTGCTGTGCTGTTGCTAATCTATGGTGTTAGAAGTCAGGATGTGGTTAGTCTTGGGAAAGGTTGGAGGGGCCTTCTGGACATTTGACAATGTCCTTGTCCCAGGTAGAGGGTTCCAGGTGTGTGCTGATCTGGATTAACAGAACGCTGTGCTCACACACATTCTATAGCACTCTTAACTCTGCTGGGTGCTTGGATGAAATATCCTTTAAAGGAGTTAAAGATGCGCCATCTGAAAATGTGCCAAATGGGTATATAGATGCTTTCAAGCTGAGGTTACTTGAGGAACTGTAACCTCAGAATGGGTCACTAAGCCTGTCTTTCTCCACACTCAGCAAGCCATAAAGACTCCTTGGGGAGGGAGTGTCCTTCACATACCAAGGCTAGAAAACAGCCTTGATCACCAGCGACTGGTCAATGGGGATGTAGTGACCCTGAACAAACAACTTCTGCAGTAACCATTATCTTGTACTAGCTCTGACGTTCCCTCACAGATATCTCTTAATGGCATCCCTAGAGCTTAACTATCTTAGCGCAGATATCCATTTTTCCTGCCATTCCTTCACAAATTCATTATTTTTTGTGTAAAAAGTGTAAAAATTCCTTTGGACTTCTCTCTTGTGAAGACCCCAGGTACATGTAATTCAATAGAACATTTATATTTTCTCTTGTTCATAAGCACTTGTATTAACTGGGTTCTTAGATCCAGCTAGAGACCTTCCTAAGAACTTCCTAAGAGAAGGTAGAGGAGATTTCTCTGCTACACTTAAAAAACCCAAAGAGGGGAGAAAGAAAAGAGAAAACAGGGACGAAGAAAAAGCTTTTTTGACACAGAGGAGAAAGAGCTTCAGATGTAACTACAGAGTTCCTGGTACCAGTCAGGTTGGCTGGGTGACAGGGCCCAAAAGAAGAAAAGCTTCCTTGCATTTGTAATCCAGCAGCATCTCTAAAGGTGTGGGCCACAGGGACTTCCTAAGAATGTGGTGACAGGCGCAGGAGGAGGACGGGCTCCCGAATCAGCACCTCCCCTCCTGCTCCTGAAGTAAGGCAACCTATCATCTACTAATAGTTCATCTGAGCCCCTCATTCTTCAGACTTGAAGGCATCATGCTATATGTGAAAGCTCGTGTGTGCGTGTGCGTGTGTATGTGTGTGTGTGTGTGCGCGCGCACCCTCGGGCAGGGCACGCTGGCTGTACAGGGCAGGGCATTTCTTTTCTAGAGGGGACACTACAGTATTTGCACATACACACTGCCACCTCCTGAAGGAAAGCTCTGTTCACAACTCTAGGAAAAGCTGGCACACATTGTTTCTTACTTAATAAATCCCTTCACAAGTAGATTCTAAAAATTCAGTTCTCACGGACAGCTTTTTTGACCTCCTACTCTAAACTACTAGTAAAGACCGACTTCGTATGGTTAACATTTGTCATTTCCTTGTATGAAACAATGCTGCAGTAGACCCAGGCTCCCCAGGAAGCCTTGGCCCCTGAAGTAGACCACTGCTTCGTGTGTGGAGAGTTTTGCTGTGGCAACCGCAGCGACAAGATCATTTTGTTCCCTTAAGGAGGTAAACAGTGTCCCCACCAGCAGGACTAATTATGTGATGTGGCAGTGCTCAGCCCTGGGCATGCGGAAGGTCCACCTGGGGGCTTGTAACTCCAGCTGCAGGGCCCCCCCACCCCGACGTCCTAATCAGCAGGTTTGGGCCAGGGCCCACGAAAGTCTGCATCGTGAACAAGCTCCCACGATCCCAGTTTGAGAGCCACTGAGTGACTTTTAACCAGTTTAGTTTCAAAGTAACTGAAGGATGTTGCTTACGGTCCTGGATGAAGTAGGGGTCTGATTCTGGAGAGTACTGCTCACTGAAGTCAACCAGGGCATCGCGTCCATATGGCCGCCGGCGCCCTGTCACAGGGATGTTACACAGCTGGGCGTAGTCATCTGAGAAGGAAGGACAGGCAGCAGCATGAGACCCACTGGTGCTGGCTGGCACCAGGCTCGCCCACTCATGGCCCAGAGCAGCTGGGGGCCAGTGCCCACCTCCACCTGCACACTGTGCAACGAGGCAGGCCTGGAGACACTTCTGTGGGAACTGTGTACCTCCACGCACAAGGAAGGCTGCAGCAAAAACAGCTCCAGAACAACTGGTAGAACACATCCCAAGAGAGTAAGGAAAGTAATGAAAAAGAAAATCTGAGGGTGCTTCAGGCCCGCTGGAAGAATGGCTTTATACAAACCCCTTGGATCTTATCAAAAAAACATTTCTGGGCTGGGGATTTAGCTCAGTGGTTTCGCCGCCTGCTGCGCAAGTGCAAGGACCAGAGTTCAATCCCCGGTACCAAAAACAAAACAAAACAAAAAAAAAAACATTTCTAAGGTATAAAGTAGTCATCCTCACTAACAGCTATTTTTTCACTCACTGGAAACAGAAAAACTGTATCTCTGGTGTTCAGCAAGGACTCGCCAGCAAGCCAGGCTGCTGGTCCCCTACTTGGACTGAGCAGCCCCTATCCCAAGTCTGCTAGAGCGCTGTGTCACTCTGCGGCCCTTAAGAGGAGCGAAACAGAAATGGTCCTAAGGAGGGTAAGTGCAGTGGCAGTGGGAGCAGTAACAACAGCTTACGCTGCACACTGCCTGCTCTGTGTCGGGTGGACTCGAAGCGTCTGACACGCTGTGAAGAGGCTCTGTTGTCACCTGCATCTCACACAGCAAAGCACGGAGAGGTGAAAACCCAGCTGGTGTGCAGCAGCACTGGACCTAGAGCAGGGAATGAAGCCCAGGGGCGCTTACCTGGAACATTCTGTCTCTCCTGCAACAGGTCAGCTGCTCTGGGATTCCTGTCACTGCCTGCTTTGTGGCCCAGCCAGAGTCACTTGAAATGACCACTTACTCAGGCCACATTCCCACTTGCAGCTGGCTCAGCCCACAGCTGTCGGACTCCTCAGCTTGCTCTAGTCCTCCGCAGGGGACCCAGCCAACACAGCAGTTATTCCCAAAATCTAGACAGCTGTGGAAAGGGTAGCACCATGTGCTGAGCGCACAGGTGACGGCAAGTACACTGTCCAGGTGTGAAAATTCTGGGGTTTCCTCAAGGTTGACAGATCTCCCGGGAGCGGCAGGCAGGGCAGCAAACCCCAGGATTAGATGGCCAATCTCAGGGCACACAGACAACGGTCACGCTTGCCTGAGAACACTAGGCAACAGTGTGAACTGAGGTTTCCTTCTATCTGAGGGCGAGGGGGAGGTGTCAAAGGGGCTGTGGGTGTGCAATCCCAGGCACACACACCCTTCTGAGAAACTCACTAAGGAAGCGGGAAGCCAGAAAAGACCTTGGGCCACTGCACAGGTTAAGATTCTGGCTGCCCCTTCCTGAAATTTTCTTTGGGGCGAAGCATTCCAGCAACAACATCCAGACCCTAGGGTTCCCTAGCACTCTGATGAAGCCATTCCACGAGAAATACGACTTTCACTAAAGAATAACCAGCACCTGGAAGAAAGATCTTTGACAGAAAAAAGTATAACTTCAAACAGAGAAAGCACAAATGGTCATCAGTTCTGGTTGAATTCTGAAAAGAATTAAGAATTTCCATTCTAGAGTAAAATCACTCCAATGTTTACAAGTTTTTAAGAGCTGAGGTCATTTCTCATGACTTTTTATATACATTTGTTGTACATCAGAAGAGGAGACTTGTTCAATAGTTTATAGCCAAGCCACAGTGTAATTGAGAATGGACATAAAAAATGAATTCATGCAGTTAATTTGTAAAACTAAAACCAAGGATGACAGGGTGTCCTCTTGGGCAGCTCAGGAATGTCCAGTGACATAAAAGGGCCTGGCCTCAATCCTGTGCCTCGCCTCCTACCCCATGCCGCCTCCATCAGATGATGCGAGGTGGTCATGGTGCTCAGCATGCAGCAACGCCAAGGGGGGACCTGGCGTGAGGAGGAGGAGGAGGAGGAGGAGGAGGAAAGACATCCATTCCTGTGCATTGTCCCAAAACAGCTTCCTGTAAGGGCTGCATTTGAAGTACAGCTATGTAGATGGACAGGAATTATGTTACAGGAAAAGACTTTGGGGGTTAATTTTAAAGCACAAAGGCACAGAGAAAGGAAACTAAGTTGTGTCTGGGAACTACCAAGTGGTTCCAAAAGAAGGCTCAAGGCTTGACCCAGAATGGTGAGGGGCAGCAGGGAGAAATGTGGGAGGTGGTACCTTTGGGATTAGGCACATCCTTCTTTCCCAGCCAGATGTTCTTACTCTTGAGATTTAGAACTTACTGTCCTCTGTAGCTGTATTCCTTTCTCTAATGCATTAACATGCCAAGTTCTGGTCAGCTCTGAAAACATCATTTCTGCATGTACTTCTTATACGGGAAGACAGGCTGCATCCGTCAGCAGTAGTGCATGCAGTCTGAATGACTTTTCTGGGAGTATGGATGGGTCCGTCCTAATCCATCCATGCTGCCTCTCCTCCCGTACACATCTTCCCTGATTCTTGGCCAAGGTCGAGGGTGAAGTGAGCACAGGGTAATGGAAAGAATGTGGGCTTTGGAGACAGAAGCAGGGTTTGCATCCTAAGTGAACTACTTTCCAGCTTAGCAATTTTGGGCAAACCTCAGTTTCCACATCTGTCAGACAAGGGTAATAATTGTCTACCTCTGGGTCACTGACATATGAAAAATGAGAATGTTGTGGAATTGTTTATAAATTTCAAAGCACCAAGGAAAAGGAGCTTATACTGTTTTCCTGCAAGTGAAATCACTGTCCCTACTGAACATTTAGAGACAGATTTTCAAAGATAGTATTAGAATAAGTGACTGGTAGCAATGTTAATGTTCAAACTATAGGAAAGTTATCAATAGAAAAAGAAGTATACGGTAAATTGAAAAGGTAGGTTTGTGTACCTTTCAGGGGAGGAAAAGGAGTAGCACAAACTACTCTGAGTCTTGGACAAGTGTCCTCCTTAGGATCTTGGAACAAACAGATTTCTGGCAAGTGTGGGATCTCTGAAGGTCCCAGGCCACAAACAGAACCCACTCTAGCTTGGAGGTGTTTGGCCTTGGTTACTCCTAGGGTCAACGCAGGAGTCTAGCTTGGGGGACAGCAGTCAGCTGTGGCTGGCTCTAGCTTCAAAGCCCAATGGCAGATCCCTGAACTATTTCTACAGCTTCCCACGAGGACCCACAAGCAACTCTTGGGGCTTCCTCCAGCTCACCATGTGAACACGAATGCACATTTTCTGTCCTCTGAGTCTCTTCCCTTCTCCAGCACACCCTTTATTTACACACATCACCAATCACCCCGCTGTCTGGGGGTCAGTGCAGAGGACCGGTGATGCTTGTCCTAGGAGGTGTGCTTCCCAAGGCAAGACTGTTTCTGAGCACCCATATAATGTGTCCCTTTGGGATCTAGCCAAACACAAATGTGAAATGATAGGAAATGAAAACCCTGACACCTCAAAGTATCCGGCGCCCCCCCTCCCCCGCCCAGTTCCTCATGTCCCCAAAGACAAATGCTCAGTTTTCAATCACAGCTATGAAAAGGAATCATGGGATGGGGTGGGACACCATCTCTAAGTGATCTAAACAAGATCCAGGCCACTCATCACACTAATTTCCCTGACATGATAGATCCATACGACAGATGGTGCTGCTTTGATTTTCACTATAAATTGAAAAACATTTTTTAAATTACCCCCTGGAGCCAGTAGGTCTGGGGCCCCCCACTATCAGCAGCAATGGGAAGCACATTATAATACCCTGGCAGGAACTCTCCATGTCTGATGACAAACACATCTGCAGGGCCAGTCTGGACAGTCACATGTCACAGTGCCACTCTGGCATGTGAGAAAACCAGGAGGCGAAGTTTAGTTCTGTCTGAGGCAGATTAAATTCAGCTGCTCTTAGAAATGAAGCAGAGGTTCCGTGTCATCCTCCATACATCAGGGATAAAAAATTCTATTCTCTGAAGTCTGAACTGCATAGATAGGAGAAACAAGGACCAATTTTTATGAATTAAGATAGATGGGTCATATTTCACATTCTCCACCAGATCTTTTCCCCACAGGTTTAAACGTGGATTATGGATGGCAGTGCTCAGAAAACAGCAAGTAGGACATGGAGGAATGATACAGAAAATGGAGTAGGGCACCCAGGGCTGAACAAGTGTCATCAGAGGCACTTAAACGTACTTAGCAAAAGCTTTGACATTAAAAAAAATGTTTAGCATTTACAGAATAGTCCATCCATCCAGTACTGGGCAAAGAAGGTGACAAAGAGCCTTGGCTGCCACTGGCATGACTGTGCGGAACTGGACATCGGCATGTTACCCACGATACTCTTTCTTCAGAGAATAGTCTTAGTCACAGTCCCTGCAGAAGAGGCAGAGACCCTGCTTCCTTGAAATTAAAATGTGTGCAGCAGTAACAGAAAATGTATACTCTACAAAGAGAAAGGATCTGGAATCAAAAAACTTGGGTTCTACTCTGATTTTCTACTTCCTAGTTCGTTGGTCAGGACACATTTCTCTGAGCTTTAGATCCTCCATCTCTTGAACAGGATTATGGTTCTCTTTGCTTTAGCTGTATTAAAAGTGACTCATGCATTGTTTCATTCAATGACTGACAAGTTGATTCATTCATTCATTCAACCAGAGGCTGAGAACAGTATGAGCCGGGTGAAGGTTGGGAGAGAGGAAGGACACAACGATACTAACAAGAGGCACCTGGGCCAGCTTATGGGCGTGACCAGCTCTGAATTTTCTCTTCTTTCTCTGGCACTCACTTCCAAAGTGAAGTTTCCCCCATCTTCCAGGCTGTCCTTAGTCATTACGCTGTATGCCAGACCCTATGTACTTTTCTTTACACTTTCATTTAAATCTCAGAAAAACCCAAGAAATCCTTGTAATCAGTTCCTTTTTTGTTTCCCATAAGAACGCTAAGGTTTATAGTGTAACTTAACCAAGTCAGGTGGGGGATTTGAACCTAAAGTGGCCTATCTGCCAAACCATGTTCACTCTCTCCACAGCTGCCCTTCTAACCCCCTCGGAGAATTATTAACTGCACTCCCCAGAGCCTCAGCGACAGGTAAGCACCTCGATCAGCAATACGCATTTGTGCCTAAAATCCCAAGGAGAGTCAAAACCACGAAAGCTGATGAGCTCAGCTGCACAAGGGTCAGCTGTATCATTAGCAGGATTTATGTTTATTGAATTTGCTCGATTTATTAGGTGAAAGAGATCAGATTGCTTAGTGTTCAATTAAATTGTACTTGTCAAGGATGGGGAAGTAATGAAGTCTAAAGCCTTGGGAGAGCTCATATGCTGTGGGGCTCCAGTAAACGTTGCTGCTCTGGAAACCTGTGGCCATACACCTCTCAAGATTCCCACCCCCGACTTGCACCTCACATTGCCCTTCAAGTTCAGTTATGCCCAGGGTTTCCCACCAGGTAGCTGCTTAGTTAGCCAGGCCTCGACGAGCGACATCTGTCAGGTACAAACAAGACGGGGCACGCCTCTCCTGCTCCCCCCTTTGCACATCTTCAGCCCCAAATTCATATTCTTGCAATGGTATTAAATTATGGCACAAGGAAAGCTTTAAAATAATGACTAATATTTCAGGAATTTCGTACTGAGATGAGCATGAAGGGTTTTCTAAGTATCTAGGACTTTGGAAATACATCATTAAGTCTTACGTTTAAGGAAGTCTCAAAGAAAATTTGGAATATGGTTACCTCTAATATCTACTAGGAGATAAAACTGGACAACAAAGAGGTAAAAGAGGGCAGGTAAAGCATTTCATTTTCCTTTTCCTGCTCTTGGATACCACTTTAAAGTGACAAGCTGAGAAGCAGAAAATTGGGGAAAGTGAGTGTTATCCATAAGGACTATCTATATTTCATTTTTCGTCATTAACCAACTAAGAATTACTTAAAAAACAAGAATGAGAGCCGGGGATTTGGCTCAGTGGCACCGCGCCTGCCTTGCAAGCGCAAGGTCCTGAGTTCGATCTCCGGTACCAAAAAAACCAAGAATGAGCCTAAGAATTAAGTGGAGATTCTAACACATTGTGAATATGTTAAGTGGTCCTGCATTGTTCACCTTAGAATGCTGTATTAATTTTACTTCAACTAAAAAGAAAGTCGAGATAAAAAATATAAGGAAAATGCAAGTTGCATACATTAAATCTGGAATTCATCTAACTTCTATTTTTAACTATAAGATGAGGAAACAAGACTTCAAGCTCCTTCTAAGCTTTTGAATCCTATGATTCTAAACTGAAAACATTTTACTATTGGGCTGGAAAAGACACAGGAACAGAAGGTACAGTAATTTGTTCTTGTAACTTGCGGCTGCAGTGTGAGGTACTCACCACTAGGTGCCACTGTTCCCTCCAGGTGCTGCCCACCTGGATGTGGGCCATCACCAAGGACATTTATCACTGTAGGCATGGACAGGCTAACCTTCCCATCCTGCATCCTCCCACCAAAGACGGAGGTTTAGAGAAATGTAATTGTATTCCAAAAATCAAATCAAGTTGAATCCTCAAAGTTTTCTTTAAAAATCTGTATCGATAAAGTTATATTGTGAAGTATATATATTTTTGGATTTAAATTGTTTCCTTTTTTATTAGTATGTGTTTGTAGTTCATAATGTTTACATTCCTGGTGAGGAATTGGTACATGAACATAATACATCTTTAATGAGATGGAGGAGGGAGGGGTGAAGGGAAAGTGGATGAAACAAGAATTAAGATGTAAAGTACATGTTGATATAGCTTGTTTTAAAAAGTTTTAGGATAGAGAAAACTCTTCTACTATTTGTTCCAATATGCAGAAGTATAGATCTCAAGGTTCTGAAACAACAAGGATCTAGCTGCATTCACTACCATTATTTGCAGAGCAAGTTCTAAGTAAGGTAATATCAAAATACACTAAGTAGAGTCAGCATTATTATCCACAACATGGAGCTTATTCAACTACAGGAAAAATCCCTGCTAAACAAAAAACTGGTACTATGTTAAGATCTCTGCCTTGATTTTATGATTTCTTCATATGTTGCTGTTTACCTTAATTTGAGATGATTCTCCTCTTCTCTCTGGCTCTGTTCACAATCATATACAGCACCAGCAGCTCCTATTTCTGCAGTGATTTTTCTGGCTGTCCTCGGGAGGGGCTCACAGAGTACCCTGTGAAGGGCATCTTCTAGGGTTGAGCCATGTGCAATAGCACAACTGTTCACAACTGCTCTGCCTGTCCCTGAGGACCTGAAGCATAAAAAGGCTCCAATGCCTCAGGAACCCTCCCAATGAGCTAATCTTTCCACAATTCGCTTCCTTCTGAAGGAACTGGCTCCTGATGCTTAGCAAAACAATTACCTTCCTAGTCTCTGCAGCCTGCAAATTCATACAAACTCAAGAACTTGGTGGCTTTCTGAGTACTTCCAAGGTGCTTTTCTCCCAATCCTAAGGGGCACATGGTGTTTGCTGCATGAAGGGAGAGTCGATAAACTTCCTCACCTTTCTCTGCGAGGCAGCCTGCTCTGGTCACAAGCAGGGAGGCCACAGCTTCATTCTAACCACAGCTATCCTAGAAAGGGCTAATAAAAAGAGGGACAAACACACACAACACTGGAATTCAAAACCTCAAAACAGAACAGGACTTGAAACAACTGTGTCCAGGGACAGTTTTCCCTGCTCACTCTCGTCATAATTCACTCTTCTTAGAGCACACATCAACTAGGCCTGTTACCAAAGAGAAAAGACAACCAGCAAATTTTATTTAAAACATATGAAAGTAAAATCCACCAAAGATGAAATCATTTAGGACATTTGTAGAAAATTGAGTGCCTATTCACCAACTCTCATATCAAAGGAGAAAGTTTAAACTGCAAACGCTGTTAACTTTTGAGGTAAATTAGATTGCTAGGTAATTAAAAATGTGTTATTTTTGTGATCATATCTTACATGCATATCTTAATTCCCTTTTAGATTCTAAATTAGATCCTAATGTGACATCAGTGAGACTGTAATCCTAATTAAATTTATGTTCTATTCAGAATGTTACCTTAACAGAGAGTGGGCAAATGCTTTCCTAGCACTCCCATGCAGCGTAGTGTTTAGGAAAATAGACATGAATGGAATGGACACTCCTAAGTCCAAGTGTGTAAGTTAACATTTCAGAAGTGCTCATGTCACCAATGGGCAACCTGTTAATCAAACTCCTCTCACATTGTCCTATGACTGTTGGTGATGACACTGGGACAATGGCTTCAACCAGCTTCTAACAGTTTATGCCCAGCTCGCAGTCCAGCAACCCCACCAGGACTTTCCTAGCCAGAGTCCCACAGGGTCACTGATGGGCAAGCAGTTGGGGGCCACTGCCTGCTCCAGGAAACCTCCCCACAGTTTCATCCTCAGCAATATGGCGGGAAACCAGGAGTGCATTCCCCGTCGGGCTTTGTTTCTTTAGACTATCCTTACTCTGAGGCAAACCGTGTTTACATTTCTCCTAATGTGCTTTTTCTCAATGACTTCGATATGCTCCTAACCAGAAAGTGACTCCCTTGTCCATGCTTTCTCTTCCTCTAATGCACCTGCCAAAACACAGTTTAAGGCTAAAAAAGCCCCAGCACATTTTGGGTTCATTTCTAGTATTTTTTATCTTATCTACTGTCCCCACTTTGGTACCTGGCTTCCCTGCCTTTCTTCCTGTGACCTAAGCGCCTTTCCAAGATAAGTATCTCTTTCAGGGTTCAGTAACAAACCCCTGGAGGGCTACAAGAGCCCTGTCCTGTTGGGAGCCCTGAGCTTGCAGAGAGGCTCACTTGTTTCCCTTTCGGAAAGGGGGCCTGACTCTGGAGGGAGGGCATGGGAGTTGGAGAAAGGTTTTATTATTTAGTTTTTTCTGTCCTGTTAGTACTCTTAGAGCCAATGCACTAGAAGATAATGATGAGAACTACTTGGGGTGCCCTGATAGCAAGGACAGAAGAATGTGCTTTTCCACCCCCTATTTGGCAGGGAGACTCCCCGCCCCGCCCCGCACTGTGGGCACACAGTCCTGGCTGGAATACTTTAGTAACTGATGGAATCAGTAACCTCAGCTGGCCTACGATGGCCATTCTGCTACAGAAATATAGACAATTAAGTTAGAATAGTAACACTTTTAAAAGTTTTAGAGAGGTTTTTTTCTTATTGTGATGTCTATCATATTTAAGGGGATCATATAATTGAAAAGTAGATAGACAAGCACTGTGATTGCGATTTGAAATGTAATTGATTTTAGAATTAGGATCTTGAGATGAATGAAAACTAGTAAAATTTGTTTTGTTTTGTTTTGGTACCAGGGATTGAACTCGGGTTCTTGCACTTGCAAGGCAGGCGGCAGAACCACTGAGCTAAATCCCGGCCCCAAAATTAGTAAAATTTGATTATGGAAAGTAAACAGTATTTAAAGTTTTTAGAGCACTGACTGATTATATTAAAGTTTGACTTATTAGATTATAAGAGCTGCTGAAATGTGTAACAGGATGCTTATTAGGGTTGTGGGCTACCCTTGCAGTCGCATAAAGTGCGTAAGAGAAAATCAAATGTTTATACAAATAAACACTAAAGTAATGTTTATAAGCGAAGATCTTTATGGGAGTAAATTATATATATAGGATTAACTTAATCTCTTCCTTTAAATATAAACAATCAAAAAATAAAGATCAATTTATTTTTTAAAAAGTTAATAGGGGGCTGGGAATTTAGCTCAGTGGTTCCACCGCCTGCCTCATAAGCTCAAGGTCCCGAGTTCGATCCCTGGTACCAAAAAAGAAAAGTCAATAGATTTAGGATGACAAAAAAATCTAGGTTTTAACATTTACCAACTGAATCCATCAAGCACTCATTCAAAGCGCAACATTAAATAATCCCTTCTGTGCAAAGCCTCCCCTGATATCATAAGTTCCTCTGGTAGTGGAGGGGCCTGCAGGACGCACTGAAGCATTCGATCTGTCTCCAGTGTTACTCTGGGCCACCCCACATCCTGAACACCCTCCTATCTGCACTCTTTGTGTGCAGCCCCGAATAACAAGGGAGCCACCCAGACTATTTACTGGCCATTCTATATGGCCATATAGTATCCAGTTTCAGTCTATTTCTATGGATACCAAAAATCAGTCCCAAAGGACTGGACCACTTGCCTGTTTAGAACAGGCCCAAAGTGAACACAGTCTGCAGATGTGGTAACCACTCCACTTACGAGGCCTTTTCTAGTTTAATTTTAATTTTCCATTACAACTGGGTCATAGCTACTTTGTCTTGAGTCATAATGCTCCGGATGTATGATCAAAATGATAAATGCTCTCATTAAGGCAGTATTAACTGTCATAGCCTCACCAAGACGCCTGTTTTGGATACAGGAGATTGATAACTGGTCCAAGGAAAGGACAGAGCAAGATCTCTGGATGTCTACACTGAAGGCAGTGAGGTGACCGTTTGCTGCGTCTCACATGTAGGATGTTGCAGAGTTGTTATTAACATTTTTTGGAAACACACTTCTTGGAAGAGGCTTTAAACCATGATTACTGAGAGGTCTTTTGCAACTTCTGCCCAGTTACAATATTTTTTCAAGGTTTGTTCATGAGTCAAAATCTCAAAATCCCTGTCTTGGGCCAGGGATTTAGCTCAGTGCTGTTGCCGCCTGCCTTGAAAGCGCAAGATACTGACTTTGATTCCTGGTACCAAAAAAAAAAAAATCCCCGTCTTCCTTCATACATCCAAGGCTATTATGCACCTTCTTACAGTGAGATCTTTGGGAATACATAAGAGTCATGCATAGATTTGGAAGAAATCACTAGTGCAATTGTTTTAAAGCAGATTCCAAATTCTTTTAGTTTTGCAAAACTATATGAAAAAACTGGGCTAGACTAGCTGTTAGGATGTATTCAAAATTTAGTCATAACATGGTGGATAAAATCAGCTTATCATGTACAGTTAAGTGACATAATATTTAGGAATGTGATATCCTAATTCTGATATTTTACATTCTAAATAAAAACTGTGTGTTCCAAAAGCCTTTGCCCAGTATGTAGATATTCAGTAAATAATGAAGCCAAGGAAGGAATATGTAAATAATTTAAAATAAATTATAATTTAGATTTTTAACTATCTCTTATAAACTGTAAGACGTGGGTGACTTATATGTAGTAATAATCATTCTTTTTAGTTATTAAGAGGAGTATGAATAACTCTTACAAACAGACTGTACTGTAGGGGAATGAAAGTCATCTAAACCAGAAAGTAGGTAATACAGACATGCTTCCTTTAGTAGATGCTAAGTGCATATTCCAAATGTCTTTATACTATTGTACCTTTAGCAGACATTAAAATCTGTTTGTTCTTTTATTAGTCATTTAGTCGACACTTACATGAGGGGCAGTGATGGACAAACTACACCAAACCACACATAACACCAGGCCTCAGAGTTTAAATTCTAGTTGGACCTTTCTCCTACTTTCCAGGAGGAAAACAAGATGCATAGAGACGTACATTCCAGGAGTGAGGGTGGGAGAGGGGGTCGTGTTGACTGACTCTTTCCTAGGGCTGCTGACCTTTCTTTTTCTATACATTCTAGCACTTGTAGCTTCTGGTTAGTTCTTATAAACAGTATTTAATTTGAAGAGGATAAATGTGTACATTGTAAAAATAATCATAGTAAAAAAGGTAGAGTTATTAAAAGCCCTCAACTTAGCTAGACATGTTCTCCCCTTCATTTTTTACACCAGTGGTAAGTTTATTAAATGTTGTTTTGTTTTTTAAAACGTGGCTTAAACATGATTCTATGGTAGGTACAGTATTTTCCACAGTATACATGTACCATGACTTATCAACCAATTCTTGAAAGAATCCTAATTTTCTCTGTGATGCTGTAAAATTTTTCTTCATGGAACTCAAGTATATATAGAATGAGTTCTCAGAACGAGACTTTTTGAATCAGATTTATTTGTACATCTGTATCTTCAAACTGTTGTTATAACAAGGGATTCATAGCTCTATATTTTGATGAATGTTAGTACTTTATTAAAATTTGAGACTTTCCAGTTTCTTTGGTGCCACTGCTATTTCCTTCGGGACAATTTAAAAAAACCCACTCAGCTTTCTGCATCTGAACTCATTTACTGAGAGTGCTTCTGGGGTTGACACCTATTTTGTAGTACATCATACCACCAATAGGTGGCACTCTCCCAACGCAATAGTGTCCTGCTAAATTTTCTAAACCTCAAAGCTTTAAATCAAGACTCTAGGTCTATTATAATTATTTTAATATAGCCAGACACTAGGATCCCTGGATATTTTTGATTCCATTGGTCAAATGTTTTGAATTTTCTTTCATTTACAGGTCAAAAGTTTAT
The DNA here is from genome assembly GCF_053883595.1 of Heterocephalus glaber. Taxonomy (NCBI): domain Eukaryota; kingdom Metazoa; phylum Chordata; class Mammalia; order Rodentia; family Bathyergidae; genus Heterocephalus; species Heterocephalus glaber. The sequence continues at coordinate 34,975,799 of NW_028258305.1, forward strand.
TTCCCCACGTAACGGAACCCTGTAATTTATTCTTTTAAGAATACCAATAAAAACATTAAAATTCATTTAAAATTAACTAGTGTCACCAACAGTTTCATTTACTAAGAACTGCTAACACTTCAATTCAATAATCAAATATTACACTCTCCAATGTGTCTGACAATACAGATTTGATGGTATACTGACTAATTTAGCTGTACATTATAAGCTCTAAAATTGTAGTTTTTCTCTTAATGCACAACAGGAGAAAATTTAAGAATTTCAGCTTAAATGTCTACTTTATTACCTTTATATTCTAAGGCATACCATTTATTTAAGATGTGCTTTGAAACCCTGTGGAGAAAGAGATCTCAGTTAACAATGAAGTGGTTACAGCACAGATGCAGAGCCAGGATGCCTGAATCTGAGTCTGCCCTTTAACGGGATGTGCCTGTGGCAGGTAACTGAATTTTTCTGTGCCTCAGGTCATCTTGTGGAAAAAGGAGGTAACTGCACACATAAGGCAGCTTGGAGAAGTAAACATTGTAATAGATCGGAGACATTCTGAACAGCACCTGGCATGTATATATTCATTTTTATTGTAGCTGAGGCCCAGAAAAACCCAGCTACAGGAAATTCATATTCCAATAAACTCCGTATCCACCAACAATCTCAAAACTGTTATAACTCTAACTCCCTTCTAGCACGGCACTAAGAATTCCCAGCAGTATCAAACAGTAACTTCCTCCCCTAGCTGTCTATGTCCATATCACAAGGATTTATTTTTCTTGAGTTGCTTTTCCTAACGGCTTTGTCTTTCAGAGATTTGTATGACATTACAATAAAGGAATCAAATCTGAGGGTTCTCCTAAAGCCATTCAGCCACTAAAACATTTTTGGAGTGGGCAGGATCACAGGACATCGTCAGAGCAGGATGAAGGGACAGGAGGCATCTAGAGTTCTAGAAGGGGGAGGTGGTCAGTCCATGACCCTGGATCAAGCTTGTCTGCTGTCACATCTGCAGTGCCACCACAAACCGGAAACGTTCTCCTAATGTGGCCTGCCATTTGGCCACTGTGACTTTAGCTGAGGACTGAAATGAGATCCTGAGTGCCCGTGGACATGTACAATTATGCAATTCTCCTTGCGTAAAGTCACCCTGACACAATCCATCACCCTCCACTCATTTCCCCTGCACATGGCACTTACCTGCAGGATGCCATTTAACTTCAGAAAGCACCATTCAGGGAGACCCCACCTCCTCCCCCAGCCAGTCTCGGACAGGGTTGCTGCTTTAGCAAGAATTAATGCCCATGACCTACTGGACCCAAAGTGTGAAAGCCTGCTCCGGAGCCAGAGCTTAGCTTTACACTGCACTTTAATGCTCAAAGCTGATGACAAGTAGTGCGATTTATGCCTCAAATTCCTCCAGCACTGTTTCCATCAGTAACAAATTGTTCCCCAAAACAGTGCAGCACAGCTAGGAAAACTGGGGGCTGGGGGGGTTTCAGTGTTGGACTCAAATTGGTCTTGGGGTTATATTAACAGACAATGCAGTTCTCAGTGTATTTAAACAGAACTGTGTACTTAAAAGGTTCAAGGACAGAAATTATGAGCAAACCTGTTTTAAAATTCATACATTCTTCACTGCCTGCCTCAAAAGCACAAGGTCCCGAGTTCAATCTCTGGTACCAAAAAAAAAATTCATACATTCTTTGCTTCCTCTAAGAAATTAATAGCTACCGGCATTAATGTACTTTTAAACAAAAAGTCAGATGCTATGAGATGCCTCTAGATCCTGGCTCGTGAACAGGACTAGCAGCAGCTTGGTCCTTGGTACTCACTAGAAATGCAGAATCCTGCATCCTCATACCCTTCAACCCAGGAACTGGATCTGATTTTTCTCCAAATATTTTTCCAGTCTTTTTTACTGATTATACAAATTAATAATGGGTTTCATTTTGGAAGCTTCATACAGTCACATAACATATTTTGATCATTTTCACCCTCCATCTTCCTTGCCCTGGTCTCCCCCCTCATTTTGCTTTTTTGGGAGGGTTTCAATGCATATAATGTGCTCATTATCTCCCCTTCCTTGTCCCTCTTACTCCCTTCCTCTTGTCTAATAATAGTCTCCCTTCTGCTTTCTTGTCATCTTTTTTAGATTCCACATATCAGCGAGAACATGTGTCACTTTTCTTCCTGAGTCTGGTTTCTTGGTCTTTAGATCCATCTATTCTCCTGCAAACAACAGAATTTCATTCTTCTTTGTGCCTGAATACAATACTCCATTGTGTCTACATACACTACATTTTCTCGATCCATTCATCTGCTAATAGGCAGCTAGACTGGTCCCATGTCTTGGCTACTGTGAACTGTGCCACAGTACACAGTGGTATGTGAGTGTCCCTGCAGTATGCTGACTTTAACTGCCTTGGGTATGTAACAAGGAGAGGCACAGCTGGATCGAATAGTAGCTCTGTTTTTAGTTTGCTGAGGTACTTCCATAATGATTTCCATGGCTGTACTGATTTAGATTCCTACCAGCAGTGTAGAAGCCCTCCTTTACCCCCAAAGTTTCACCAGCATTTATAATTTTTTGTATTCTTTTTTAAAATTTATTTATTTTTTTAATTTTTTTGTATTCTTGACGATAGCCATTCTGACTAGGGTGAGACGGAATCTCCATGTAATTTTGATTTGCATCTCTCTAAAGGCTAAAGATGTTAAACTTTTTCATTTACGTATGGACTATTTGTACTTGTTCAATTCATTTGCCCACTTATGGATTAGGCTATTTGATTATTTTGGTGTTTTAAAAAATTTCCTTATATATTCTACATACTAATCTTCTGTCAGAAAAGCAGTTGGTAAAAATTTTCTCCCATTCTGTAGGCTCTTTACTCTGTTAGTTGTTTCCCTTGCTATGCAGAAACTTTTTAATATGATGTACTCCTATTTGTTGATTCTTGCTGTTATTTTTTGTGCTATTTTGGAGTCCTATTCAGGGAGTCTTTGCCTATGGCTTTGTTTCCGCTCTGCTTTTCTTCCTCTTCCTCTTCCTCTTTTTTTTGAGATAAATCTCCCCATGTACTTTAGCCTGGCCTTGAACTAAGAACAATCCTCCTGCCTCAGTCTCCCAAGTGCTGAGATTATAGGCATGTGCCACCATGCCCAGCCCCCTATACTTTCTTTTAGTAATTTCAAAGTTTCAGGTTTTATATCTAAGTCTTTCTTTGATGCATTTTGAGTGTATTTTTATACAGGGTCTGAGATAAGGTTTGATTTCAATCTTCTACAAGTAGATAGTTTTCCTAGCACCATTTGTTAAGAGGATGTCTTTTCTCCAACATATTCTTTTGGTGAAATGTGATTTTTTTTTTTAAAAAGAGCCCTAGATAATTAATATGCCCATTAATATTTATGAGGCAATGGTTTGGGGGAGAAATTTTTAGATTGAGAATAATTTCTGCATTTGAAAGTCCTTAACTCATGCTCAGATGCTATGAGGTAACTGAATATTTTAGAAGATCCTTGGATTTTAGTTATATTTGAACATAAATTTGAGGACAGCTAGTTGAATTTTTTAAAAATCCCAATTAAATTTATCAAAGGCACTAGTTTATCAGAGTCACAGGCAGCATTTACTATCACATGATCAGATTAGAGACTAAAATGCAAATATATGCAAACCCCTTCATAAAGGAGTTTCCATAACCTCAAGTACACCATCACCCAGGGTCAGTGCTGTAAACAGAATATGCACAAAACATCTACAAATAAGACAGAGAATCAATAAAAAATGGACAGAGGGTATACATCACTGACCAAAAAAATATATAAATCACCTAGAAACACGAAAAGATACTCAAATTCCCTCGAAACAATGGAAATGCATACAAGTCTGATAGAAACTATTTTACAGGGGCTCCGGGGGGTAACTCAGTGGTAGAGTTTTTGCTTAGCATACAGGAAGACCCACTTCATTCTCCAGCACCAAAACCCAAATCAAAGCAAAAAAGTGAGAGACTGAGACTGTCCATGGGTAGAAGATTAAAAGAACAGAGGTATTTTTGGATACTGCCAATGTAAGTTTAAAATTTTACAATATTTTGGGGAAATAATATAGTAAATAACCCAGTATCTTTATGTGTAGGTTTATTTGTAGGAATCTTCTTACCAAAGTACTCCCTCAGGTACACACAAGGAGGCTCACGACACCACGGTTTATAACAAGAATTTCAGAACTGCGGGGAAAGGTTGGTGGAGGAACCCAACCAGCCAGCACGGGGTGTGACTAAATAAATTAGGGTGCATCCATAAAATATTCTGGGAGGTGATGTAAAAGTGACAATCTTTCATCAACTCTACGATGCCACAGATTGTATAACGCACCCTCATACAGTAGATGTTAAAATGTAAAAACAAAAATGGCTTGTGGCTATTTTTAGTTGCCATCAATTATGAGATGTTCCCAATTTTGGAGATGTTGAGATGCACAACAAAAATGAAGTGTGCTTTAGATCAGCGATACTGATTTCAGTTTTAAATACTGACTTACAATATCTCAATGCTTACTGTGTAGGAAAAATTAAAATCAAACTGAAAATGAACATCTTTAAGGAGCAGAATTCAATTGTGCTGAGGCAGGTGGCATGGGACACAACATCTTAGACTATTTTTATTCATTTTGAAAAGTTAAGCAGTGAAAATGCTGTATAAGTAAAACAAGAGTTGAAGTGTTAGAGAATTGTATGACAACTCAAGCCTCAATGCATTCACATTTTTTTCCTTTGCATTGAGCTGCATGCCCTACCCTTTTTTATTTGTTATTCTGAGGCAGGGTCTCACTAAGTTGCCCATGCTGGTCTTGAGTTTGTGATCTTCCTGCCTCAGCCTCCCACATTGGTAGGATTACAGGCATGCCCCACCACACCCAACTGCACTCACTTCTTTACTGATTCCACTTTTTTCTCCCTGCAGCATTTGCCTCCAGGGCCCAAGACAACAGCAAGGCTGGTGATCAGAACCTGCTCTTCCTATGTCCTCATAACAACCCACTGAGACAGAGACAGACGTGCCCATTTCACACATGATACAGAGTGGAGCTGTCTTCCTGGTCACACAGGGGCTCGGGACCGTGCCAGCTGACTCAGTCCACCTGGGTCCTCTTTGCAAGTCTGGGCTGCTGTCACTGCCCTTTAGTGCTTTAAGTATCTGCTTTCTATTCTCAGCTATTTTCTTTTTGTGGTATTTCATACTTCCTTTTTCACGCCTCAGTGGTTTTAAGGGGTTTTTTTTCCCCCTAAGCCAGAAATCTCATTTATTAACTAGCTTGAAAGAAATATTCTAATTGAGTTAACTGAAAATTAATGCATTTCCTCTAGCTTTAACAAGTCAGTTTTACAAAACGGTATACTTTCAACTGCCTTCCTTTAAAATTAGAAGTCTCTAAGCTGCTAAGGAGAGAAGCCTTTGGCGGACAACCGTGGATCACCAAGTAGCCCAGCCAGGAACCCTGAAGCTGGCACCTTCTAGTCATTCTTCATCTCCAGGAGATGGGACAAAACCGGAGCCTTAGCCTTCTTCACTTTTTTCATGTAACCAAGGGTTCAACCCCTGACCTAAAACTTCAAAGGAAAAGAGATTTGTGCAGTTACATTTCCACTTATTTTCTACTTTGTTCCTTTTTGTTTGAATCCCTTTCTTATACACATATCCCTTACCCAAAATGTTTGGGACCAGAAGTATTTCTGACTTCAGATTCTTTCAGAAATTGAGAAATGTGCATAGACTCTTTTTTCTGAAGCATTAGCATTCTCTATTCTCCAAATATAAAATGCTCCAAAATCTTATCTTTTTGGATTAAGGATGCTTGATCAGTATCTCTCCTTGACCAATGATGACTCTCTTTGATCGAGTACTTTTTGATCTATTTAGAAACTGTCAGGAATGTAGGGGAAAAAATGAAGGATCAGGAAATATAAATTCTAAAGACCTAAGCCGAGTTGTTTCTTCAGGTCATTAATCATTCTTTAGGGAAATGGAATGATGGCTTCAAAAATTAATAACAGGTTCTGGCTTGGAGGCAAACCAGAAACCATATGTTTATACAATCTTGATCTTCCCTCCCCACCCCCACCCCCACACCTACACCTGTAAGGAAATAAGATATAAGGAGTAAAGACACATAAGAGAGACGTCGGGCTCCGAAGGCAGCGAGCACAACCTGTCCCGCTGGCCTCCTGCAGAAGGAACTGGATGCTGGCTCACCTGAGTCCTTCATGGGGCAGAGGGCACACTGCATGCCCCAGGCCTCTCCGTACAAACAGCAGCACTCGGTGTATGTTGTCTGCTTGCCCACAAGAGGACGGCTGCACACATACTCATCACTCAGATGTTCCCAGCACAGATCTTGGTACACATCGGTTTCTTCTATTTGTTCTAAAGGAAAGACATGGTTCCGTGACAATCACACTGCTATTCCTATTTCAACACAGTGGTAGAAGCTAGTGAGTCTCACAGTTTCCATCCCTATTTCTAAGAGCGACTTCCAAGGAAAAGTCTGAATGCAGCCTGGTCTTTCCATAGATAAAACTGAGTATGTCATTCCAGCTGATGAAATTCAACCTCCCCATCATGTTCCTTCCAACCGGACCTCTTCCTCCACAGCTTCCTATCATGACACAATGAGGCTGCACTATCTTTCTTGTGAATTCTTATCTTCACTTTTCACCCTTATTTCTCTGTCAGCTCCTACCACTGCTTTCTATATAACATTTTTTGGATGCATCCTTTATTTCATCTACCAAAGCCCAAGATTAGTGACACTTCATTCAAGAGCCCTCAATTCTATTCTAACCTTTCCACATTTCAATGGACTTCACCCAGAGTAATCTCCTCAGTGTGATTCTGTGCCAGTTGTTAATGCCATGCCAGGGCATCGAGATGAACAGGGATCCATCAGTGGATTCAGGGCTCTACTATCTTGCTGAGCTGCACCCCGTGCTCCATCCAGCCTCACCAATGTCCCGCACACTAGTCAAGGACTAGTGATTCTCCTTCTTTGAACCTGCGCCTTCCTCAGCTGCCCCTGAAGGTCAAGTGTGATGAACCCTCAGGCACAGAGCAGCTCTGCTACTTGCTCTATACCACTCTGCATGCACCCTGTTGTCCCTTTCATGAGTACGTTTCAGGATATTAAATCTCCTACATCTTAATCATATGCATCTTACTATTTCTCTTCGTATCTCATCTATTTCAAAATACCCAAGGAACTCTTTTTTTCCTATTGTTCAAGCGTTCACATTTCAGTCAACAGGAAAGCCTGATGATATTTATGATATTTATCTGGACCTGGGTCTGCACTCACATCCGAACATACCATTTGACTCAGTGGGACGTATGCATCTTTTTTCTGAAGCATCCAGGACCATCGGGTGGGTACAGAAGCAGTTGTAAGAGCCTTCTGTATTAACACACTGGCCATCAATACAACTGCTGGGATCTTGACATTCATCCATATCTTAAGAAAAAAAAATTATTAAAGAAAATCAACCATCAGTTATACCTCATACAATTACCAAAGCTAACAGATTCCAGGAGCTGCCACATTTCAATGATCCTACACATCCTCCAAAAGAGAGCACCTCAGACTCTAAAAAATGTGTTGTACTAATTGGAAAAACACTACCTTTGACACCACTGATATTAAATATAGAAAGAGAACATCTATGAATTGGATACACTTAGAAATTTAAGATAAAATGCCTTTTTAACAATGCTTTTCAAATTATTTCCTTTCCTGCCTAGTGTATATGGTTTTCTGCTTAAGTATGGAAGTCTGTGGCAGTATTTAAAAATGACTTTGACTTGTATGATATGAGTGATGAAACAGGAGGCTCCACAGACCAAAGGAACACTTCAGTTGTACCAAACGACCTGAATTATAATTCCATATTGAATATTAACTCTTTGTTTGAAAACCACTCAAATAGGAGGATGGGAGCTTTATTTCTTAAATCCTGGCCAAGAAAGATATCCACAAAACATTTCACCAATCTCTTCAGCACACAATCTAGATTTAAAGAAATCGTTTTTGGTATACAGCATTACTTATTTTTTCCATCTGTATATTTTCATAGCACACAATACTAGGTCCTCTTGAAGCTTACCAAAACACTGCAATTTGACAGGATCATAATATGTCCCTTGCTTACAGTAGCATTCATAACCAGGCTGGGTGTTCAAACAGAAACCATTTTTGCAGATTTCTTGTCCAAAAAGTAGGCATTCATCAGCATCTATGGGGGAAAGATTGAGAAAATACAAAGAGAAGAAGTTTTGATCTTCTCAAGAAGAGAAGGCAAATTAATATAGAGCTTCAAGTTAAATATTGTTATTTATATTCCAAAGAATCTTACAGACACAGCAATATAAAACTGTTAAAATTAGTCCTACATGACAGATGGAGAAACATAACCAGATGTGGTTTGTCTGTGAAGCAACAAACTCAACATTATCAGAAAAGGTATATTTGTAAATATGAATGTTATGGCTTGTAGCTGGAGGTTACTCCAAAGCCTTACATGCTCATAGGTAGGGTGTTTTGGAGCTGGCTGGATCTAGGGTGTGTGGTGCTAAATTAGTCCATGATTGGAATTAGCATAGTCCTGGGTGGCACCATTCAAAAAGACTAGTAGCCTGGATGAGATAAAAGGGTAGGCAGGTAGGCTGCCTGTTGTTTCACTATCTCCTGCCTGCTTTGTCATGGACTGTTTCTCCTCTGTGGTGCCCCTCTTCCATTCCCTGCCTTGGAACTAGCCAACTATAGATTGAAACCTCTACAAACTGTGAGCTGAAATACTGTATACTATATACCTTTCCTCCTTTAACTTCTGGGTGTCAGATACTTTGTCTCAGCAAGGAGTAAGACAATGGTCTCCTCCTCCTCCTCTTTCATCACCACCACCACCACCACCATCATCATCATGTTTTTCTTTTCCCTTTCTGAAATAGGATTTCAATATATAGTACAAGTAACCCCTGCATTTGCTATGTAGCCCAGGCAGGCATGGAATTCTCAATCCTCCAATTTCAGCCTCCTGAGTGCAGGAATTACAGGCATGGGCTACCACACCCGGCTGTAAAGGTTTCTCAGATACTGCTTCATAATGAATAAAATATCTACAGGTTCCGTAGTGGCACCAAAAACATTCTCTAACAAATACACCTTGAAGAAATGTGCCTTTCTGTAAATGTATGTCCTGGCCCATTCATTAGTTGAGATGTACAAAGATGCCAAGAAGAGTTTGAGAGAACTTGATGAAAGACTTTCTTAGTAATACACAGAGGACAGTGAAGGCACAACTTGCTATAGGGGTTGGCAGCCCGCCCCCCAGAATTACACCCCCCAGAACTGCCCATCACAATTTACTCTGTGATAAACTGGAGTTTGAAAGGATTAATGAGATAATCTACATGTAGGACTCAGTACATGCTCTGGCACAAGCAGCTGCTCAAAAGTTATCTATGGCTTTTATCAGCATCACTTCTAGCATTGTGCAGCTGAAGTCATCTATTCATTTTGAAAATTGGAGACTCACAGAAGACTGCTCAATTTTTTTTTTTTTTTTTGGTACTGGGGATCGAACTTGGGTTGCGCAGCAGGTGGCGAAACCACTGAGCTAAATGCCCGGCCCAGACTGCTCAAATTTAAAAGATGGAAAAGGGCAGAGCCATCCACAAAGCTTATGACTGTTTGGGCCTAAATCCAGGCTTCTTTCAGCCACGTACAGGTAGAGAGAAGTGGAATTTATTTTATATAAAGAGAGGATGACTTCATAACGAAATTGGGTTTTTTTCCATAATATGAAATTTAACTGCATTCCTGCAAAAATAAAGAATGTGACATTTGTGAATCTGAAAACCATTCAATACATATCACAAACCAGGTCTTTTTGTTATTCAGCTGGACTAAAGCATAAATGTATGGTTAAAAACACAAATGGAATATTTATCCATCTACTCAGTTATTCCATATTATTTAAACACTAGTTTTCAAAAAATGGATGGACAAGAAAGATATTTTTATAGTCTCTTTACCAGCCACTTATCAATTCTCAATATTAAACCAAAAAGGAAAAAAAAATATTTGTATGTAAAAGGTCATAATATCTCTCTCATGAAAATGTTAAAAGTGATTGATGAGAAAATGTTCATAAATCAAGTGGTTGTACACAGATTTTAGAATTATACAATAGTAGCATTAAATATATAAAAGATCTACTTTTGTTTTCTTTTCCATTCCTCGTTATTATGAATCTATTAGTAAAAGCTCCTAGACATACAGTAGTAAGGTAAGTTGTAAAAAAGCAAGAACCATAGCTTTGTTGATGACTATAATGACAAACATCACGACAGTCGCATCTATATAGTCATAATTTATGATTTCTAATATGTCTCAGTATAACAAAATGCCTAAGTATTTAGTGAGAATAGACTTCTGTGCTCAGTAGTTTTACACACACCTCACTTAGTCCTCACTGTAACCTTTGAAGCATTATTCCTATCTCAGAGATGAAGAGACAGAAATGCAGGCTAAGTGACCTCTCTTGCCAAAGTCACATAGCCCTATGTGTTTTGATCCAAGCCATAACTCGAGCCCACAGAGACTTTCCTTCCTTCTGCGGTAGAATGAAGGGCTTTGTAATCGGTTTCCATGGCTCAACAGAACTCTAACTCCGTGTAATCCAAGCCAAGCTTTGACTCAAATGTTTGGCATTTGTTACAAATTCATTTCCACTTGATTCTGACCTTTATAGATGTTGCCACCAATGTTGTAAGAGGATTCTCCAGTGGGGACAAAACCTTTTCCTCTAGGACACATTTCCGTGAACTCAGCTGATTTTAGGAGAGACAAAACCAAAACGGAAAAAAAAAAGAAAAAAAGAAATAAGTTTAAAAGAAAAGAATTAACATCTTCCCCGACTGCATATTTTAATTTCAGTTTTGCTTTCCCAGATTCATAACTAATGCAATATGAGGCAGATAAATTCAGCACGACTGCAAACAGTTATAGGTTAGGTGGAAATACATCAGTGTCATAAGTTTACCTTTAAGTTTTTGAAAAAATCTCTTAGTTCACCCATGTTTTACTTCATATTATGACTTTTTGCAGTACTATAATATCTAGTATTTTAAAGGTTTAGTAAGAGCCCATAAAGCAAAATACTACCTTAAATATACTAGCTCTGCTTATGGAGAAGCCTGTGTCATTGTTAGCAAAAAAGATTGATCTTAATTTTCAAGTGCAATCAAATTGAATTGTCTTTCTGGCACAATTACATATAGAACCTGACTGTAACGGTGCACTCTCAGGTGGACGGAAGTTTCAGAATTCAGGTTGACATGGGAAAGCATGACAGTCCCGGCCCTGAACGAAACTCACTGCAAGGCAGTGTCGCCTGAAGTCAACCAAGGCTATGAATGTCATCGCTGCAGGGCCCCAGTGCGATAACCAAACTGAGGCCATGCGCTGCCAATGCACACCACATAACTAAACACAAGTGTCACCGTGACTCTTGGGTGGCTCTTACCAGTCCCCAGCACGGGGCAAGGGAAAATCTCGCAGTTATCTCCCCACCCAGCACCGGACGTGCAGCAGCATTCTTGCTTGGTGACATTGGGGGCCAACACATTATCACAGAGACTGGCATCGTCGAGATTATAGTAGCATTCTTTCTTTTCTTCTCTGGGCTGATCTACACCTAAAACTGAACAGAGTGAAGAAAGTAAAACGAGTGTTGGATGGACACCTCCGAAGTACCTGAGGCACCGCGGAGTAGAGAACACAATGGGAAAAGCAGTGACGGGATGGGTCCAGGCACTGCCTTTACAAAAAGCTGTGTCCCACTTTCAGGGTCAGAGTCTTTCACTTCAAGAGAGTTGTGAATTTTGGTGGATTTCTAACACACTCCAAGAGGGTAAATCTGTCAAAGCCATTTCCTTTTATGTTAACCAATTACTTTATTCTTGTAAATTTGGCTGAGAGTAGTTTCCATATCTGCTCTCTTGCCAAACGTAGGGCCATTCTTTGTGGAGCTGTAACACTTACTTAAATAGATGACAATTTTACTCCAGTACTTGAGGAGAGATCTGGGGGCACATGTAATATTTAACCCTTAAGTGGTTACTTGAATCAACCATGTCCCCAATTTTTTCTCAACAGCACAAAATAACCTTTCATGCTTGAAAACCTAACTACTTAAACTGCTGTAAATATATGACTTTGAATGAAATAACGTGTACCTGCTAAGCTCTGAGTAGAATTCCAAGTCTGGGTTCTGGTCCCAGCCCATGCATGTTTTAGAGGAAAATGTATTCTAACAAGACTCAATCTCATGAAAAAACACAAACAAGCTGGTACGGAAAAATACAAACGATGAGAATAAAACATACCCACTTTCAGATAATACAAATGGCTAAACTAGAACACATCTGTTGTCTTTGAACAGGTCTTTGATTAATATTTTGTAGCTACCCTTGGAGAGTAGTCTAACTTCCTTTCTACCAAATGTTAGTCTAAATTATTGCCCATGATCCGATTAAAATTTAAGTTTTTATTTTATGCTGTATTAAAGAAACTGAATAATGCCATCACAATTACTCAATTCTAATGAAATGTTTTCATTAGAACTCTATGATTTCCAGATTCTTATACCCAAAGAAACTATAGGGACAAAAGGAAAACATTTGCCAGTGAAGACGAAGATGAGACTTTAATGTCAAGACTAAATTACCTTCTTCTGAAGGTAGATCATTATATTAGGAAAATTTAATGAATTATTTTCACAATAGCTTTTTATATATTTCTTCTGGGAGTGCCAGTGACTGGAAACTCAATTAAGTTGTAAAACCATTCAAAAAATAAAAGTTTATGAAATTCAGTAAAAAGAAAAAAAGGTACTGCTCTTTCTTATAATATTAAAAACAGGCAAAGTAGTAAACAAACCTTTTAAATTTGTAATACTCCCAAAAGACAAGCATCAATGAGAATATCAAAGATCCTTCACATATTTTATTCTAGCCCATTCTGTCTTTGATAGATTTTTGGCTTGGACTCAAAGTTAATGTTAACAACTGATGACAAATTCAAACTTCGAACAAATATCTAGGAAAAAAAATAAAGTGCTGATTTCTATGCAGCCATTTATGAAGTGTTTTTAAATCATTTCATGTACAAAACTGGGTCAAATCTGCCACTTTCCTTATCTGATCTAGCTCACGTTTTGTGTGCATGGGACAGATATTTGCTTTCCCCACTCCAACGGAAGCCATCTTCACCAGGAGGGGCGCCAAACCTTAGATATGGAATTATTTGAGAAAACAGGTTATTTAAAATTTTGTGATTAAATCAATCACACAAACCCCTATAGAAAAATGTCAAACTTCCCCTCAAAATTGTAAATTCACCGAGGGCTTATTACTATTAATTCTCTTCAATTATTTTATTCGGCTGCCATAAAAATGCAGCTAGCTATTAATAAATGTGTTCAGAAAAAAGAAAATAAAGAAAGCAACACAGACTTCTACCACTCAGGTTTACTTTATGGTTTGTGCTAAAAGAAGGATCAATAATTGTTTCCTCATGTACAAAGTTATAAGTATGTCTGGTATTTATTAAAAAATGGAATTTTATGTCGTAGAGGCCTCAGTGAGGACTGCTGTGTTCACAGAGAATCAGAGAATCAGAAACCATGGCTTCTCTCTAAATCAAAGTATGGGAAATTATATATACACACATATTTTATATATATATAAATACTGTCTTATGGTTATGATCTTTGTTATACTCACATCACAGAAACTAAGAGAATTATCTTTGTTTTTCTGCCTTTCCTTTGGAAGAAAACACCTATTATTTCTTAAGAGAAATAATCAATAATATAATTGTATTATTCAGGTTTTTACACTGGTTTTTACAAGTTTTGTTCTTATTTTCTTTCCAAACTGCTGGAAGGGTCAATGTTTACACAGCTGAAATGGAGGGTTAGTCAGGCTCTCATCTGTGCTTGGAAAGGGCTGCAAATTCTTTTTTAGAAACAAGTTCACAAAGGTCATTCTGGGAAAAACTACAATCTCCCTATCTGCCTAACCTTTAAATAATTAACTTCCTTGAGCATTTTTCCATTGGGTTAAAACACTGATCAGTAAATGTATCTGTGATGTAATTTCTCTGAAGAATTTATATAGGTTTAGATTCTTGCTGCCAGAGGTTGAGAATTTCTATTGAAAATAATTTGAAAAGGTCAAATCAATGGTTATGGGAAGTGCTTAGCATGAAAAAGCATGACTTTTCTTTTTCTTAAAGATTTTATGAATAAGATTAGTCATGCCAGACTTCTAAGAAACATATCATTTCTCCTCCATCTCTTTCAGATTGGATTTTTCCATTTGTGTGAAGAGGCTGGTTTAACATCAGTGTATAAACATCAATTTATGTATTTTAATCGTAGGGGTATAGCAGTGATAGCACAAAAAAGTGAGTTTCTGGACACTTTACACACTTTTTTTTTCATAGGGATTTTTCTTTGTTTTTGGTGCTGGGGATCAAACCCAGGGCCTCATGCATGCTAGTTAAGCTACATGCTTAACTGCCCTCATTGGTATTTTTCTGAAAGAACTTTATGGAGGCCTTTTTCATGTGACACACAGAGTGTGACACACATGACATAGCTGGACAAGGTAACTTGTTCTCTTTCTGAAGGTGAAAACTGAGCATGGGTCCCCATGTCCTATGTCCACTGCTTTCCCCAAAACCCTTCTTTAGGGCATCTCACCTTAGCATCTCAAGTAGCATGAGTTTCTCCTCCTTGAGAAAAATGAGGAAAGAGCAGCAGAAGAGCCCAGCTGATGTGGAGTCAGCTACCAGGCCACATACAGCGAGAGCAGTCTCTGAGCTCAGAACAGGGAGGAGGGACCCGGAGCTGCAGGTGGCACCTGCACACAGCCTGTCTGGGAGCTCCTTGCCCGCTGGCTAGGCTCACTGAAGAGGGTGAGGTGCTCACCCCCAGGACCCCTGGCTGTTTCACTCTGCCCCGAGTAATGCTATTTCACAGAGACTGCTGTTAGGGTGAGAAAATTCAAAACTTTTTCAGTTAAATGCGCCTTCATCTTCATCTTCCCACTCTGCCTGCAGGGTGTTCTGAAGGACTTCTGAGCTAATTCTCTCCAGACCCTGGGGACACAGTCAAGATTGTTACAGTGACCAAGAGGGGACATCCCAAAGAGGTGACAGGGCTGTTCCCCAAGAAACACCCACCTACATCGTGAAGACAGGTCAATCTATTAAGCTCTCTCGAGTGTGGTCATGTTCAGTAAGTTAGTTTCAACAGAATTATGCAGGAACCTTCATTCTCTTTATTTTTAAAATTTCAACAGGAACTAATGTTTCATGTCACCCATGCCGTTTCAAGAAAGAGAATCCTAGATGATATTTCAGGAGGATGCAGAAGAGAATTTAGAAATTCATATATATATATATATATATATATATATATATATATATATATATATATTATATACGAGTTTTCTCATTTAAGAACTTTCACAATGAAGGGAAATGGGTGATTTGTTATTTAAAATGGGAATCAGGATAAAGCCCTTGGTGGGTTCCCAGAGGCCCTAACAATAGGAAGGGGCTGGATGTGAAGGGAGGTAAAAAGGAAGACCACAGAAAGGGGGAGATTTCAGATGGAAAAGATGGGAAAGCTCAAAGTGAAGTGTACAAAGAAAAGCACGGGAGTAAAGGCACTTTACAACAAGACAGCCTCACTGTTGAGTTTCTGTTCTTTCTAAGCTCAGCTGGGCGGGCTCAGGCAAGCAAAGTGTCCATGTCTGGGCTACAGAGGCCACTCCTGGACACACAGACCTAAGCCACAACATGGAAGGAAGGGGTGGGCCACCTGGCAGAGGTGACATCGGAAGCAAGCTTTTGAAAGATAAATTAAGAGGGAAAGAAAGTCAACCAGGAAGGTGTGAGCAGGGTGAGGAGGAGTCAGAAGTACAACTGTACTAAGTGGAGGTAGGCAGAGCAGTGTGAGTGGAGAGGTGGTCCACGCAGGGAGTCAGGAGAGGGTGGGGCACCGAGGAGGGGGCCTGGTCAGTACTCCCTAGGCCGGGGCTCAGAGCAACACAGGCATCTCTGACCTGGGCCTGGGCAGAAGGCAGCATCAGTCTCTGTACAGGGGGGAGCTCAGGGCGTTGTACTTAAAAAGTATGTGACAAATACCCATCAGAATGAACTCATTTTTTGGTTTTGCTTTTGTAAAGGCTTTGGGTAAGAATGGGGAGTGGACACTAGAACAGTGGGTCACTCTAGAGAGCACAGAGGGCCTTGGTGCCCTGCCAGTGGACTTGGACTTTCTGACGAGCAGTTTTGTCTTTGCTGGTGAAACCTTCACAGAGAAGGGAGCCTGGGGTAGGCGTGGGCTGGGGAGGGGCCAAAAGACAGTGTTGGTGATGTTACCAGGAACTGGAAAAGTAGGGAGGAGAAAAATGGGCAGAAACAGGCAAAAGATGGGACTCCTGAAAACAAAACAGCACTGCGAAGAGAAGGGAGAACAGTGCACTGAGAGGACCGAGGACCACATGCTCATGCAGAGGCAGACGAGTGAACAGACCTCTCAGCAACGTGAGCCTGGCCCTCAATCGCAGCACACACGGGCATCTCGAGCCCATGCTGAAGGGGCAGGCAAAGCTTCTCAAGGGCGTGAGAGGCAATGTACCAGCCCTTCCTCTCCAGACCTCATCTGTAGCAAATTCTAAGATCCAAAGCGCATGTCCAGGGCAACAGTGCGGGTGTGTCTCACAGCACTGAGAATACAGTTTACGGATCTAGTTTGAGGCTGTCACTTTGATATGTTAACTCATTAAAATATTAACAAGCCTTTATCCAAAACTCAGATATTATTTTAGATTATATAACAAGCAGAAATTTTTTATAAAAATAAAAAGTTTTGTAATTAGTAAAATTTTTTCATTATCATCTTTGGATGTGGGAAGAAACTTGATGATTTTTTAAAAATAAATGAGCATATTTTCTTCTACCTCACCTACATTTATGGTGTAGATTCACTATAAACACACAGTGAGGCCTCAGGAGTTTTATGGCATTTTACAATGTTTACATTCTAAATGCTGTGGTCTCACCATCTTTGAATTTTTTTTCTACCAAAGGTGTTTTTTTTTAATCAAATTATTTTTTAAAAACTCTTTCAATGTTAATTTATTTTACAAGTTAACTAAACACATTTAAAAAAATCCCAACTCTGCCAGATATAACAGTTGACTGATGTTATATGTGGTTTCCTGTCTAAAAATGTAGGTACACACACAAGACCATAGTGTACCGCTCTAGGAAAAAGAACAGGAATGCCATTTGAGGTTCGGTTTCAGAACCAGGAGGCTGAGGTGCACAACATGTCCCCAACAGCGGGGAAATGCTTTTTCTCTCACTTCTCTTATAACTAAAACAAAAGCAAGCAGGACTATTCCCTACATAGAAGTGTAAATAAATAAGTCTGTCATTAGGTGTGCCTCTCGTATGTCTTTGATAAAATGAAAAATGCATTTTCTACAGAACTAGCTGGGAAAGGATGGAGTGGTATGGAAGGGATACAACCTCAAGCGTAGATAGGGAGTTTTATTCAGTGGCCACACTGAGTCTCCTGTTTATCAGGCACTGTGCTAGGCAGCCAGCTGGGCTACACAGGGATGCAGAGAACTGTGACACAGACACAACTTCCACAGTGAACAAAGTGTTGTGAGAGCCAAGAGGCAGAATCGAGTAATTCGACCTCGGTGACATGGCGAAGCCTTGACAACACGGGAACAGCTGCAGACTTTTAAAAAGATGTGAGTAAGATTGTGGGAAAGCACGGTGGACAGAAGAGTTAACAGGGGCAAAAGCACAGTCTTGGGAAAGAATGAATATTTGCAGGGGAGATGTGAGCAAGGCTCAGGAGATATTGGGGGTGTGGGAGATGGCTCTATAAAGGCTGTTTACATCGCAGAGCACAAAGGCTCCCATTGCCCACTGATGGATCTGGACTTATTGCTCTAGGCAGTATTAAGCAGTTGAAAGATTAAAGAAGGATATAAAACCAGATCTATTTGGATAACATAAACTCTGGAAAAGTATGGAGCAAGAATTGATGACAGGCAGGGCAAGAGGTCAGGGAGCTACCGCAGTGGTCCCGGTGACGCTGAAGGACTGGCCGAAGGCAACAGTAATGGAGCGGGGGAAAATCTGAAGGTGAGACTGGCAGGATGTGATGATGGCTTGGATGGATTCTTGGACAAGAGGGGGAAAAACCCTGAAAGTATGACTTCTGGATTTCCAATATTGATGCCTGACAATTAATGCATGAACACATGGAAAGGAACAGGAATTAATTTGGTTTTGGGCAACTGTCAGCCAGAGATGCTTAAATAACACCCTTGGAAGAAAGCTCCAACAGGCAGCTGGAAACGGGAGTGTGGCACTCAGGAAACAAGTGGGGCAGAAGATACTGAGCAGGCAATGCCATGCTAAGTGATGGTGCACTTAGAATCAGACACAGCGTCCCAGGAGAAGCCCACAGAGTAACAAGAGGGTTAAGTATGCAACTCCCTGGGTCACTGGAAGGGACGTGCAAGAGCAGAAGAGCCTGGGAAAGAGAGAACAGGAGCAGTCCAAGGACACATGGAAAAGTAATGTTGTGAAATCAGTCAAAGGGACGAGAAGAGGGAGAGAGAAGCCACGATCAAATGTTTCAGAGGATGGAGTTTGCAACAAGATGGGTGGCTGTAGCATGTGAGCTCACTCACCACCCAAGAGAAAGCACTTTCACTTAGGGGTCAGGGCCTGATGCCAGTGTATTGAGGAGCAAATGAAAGATGCTCCTGTGGAGACACGTGACATACGGGGTCCCTTCCAAGAGTAGGAGGTCAACATGGGACAGGGGTATTATCCCTGGACGATGACACCGCTGGAGATTTTTATTCTGATATATTTCTGTATTTGTCATCTTCTATGATAAATGTGTATTACTTTAGTAACAGTGAAAAGGAAGTCAAATTTCCAAAGAATTTGGTGTCTGGGGGCCCTTAGCTCCGAGCAGTAGAAATAATGAAGTGGGAAATTCCCCAAGTAGGGTTCCTGTACCAGTTCTGCCATTCATTAGCTGTTTAACCCCAAGAATAATATTTATAACTTCAGTGTGGGCCTCAGTCTCTTTACCTACAAATAAAGGAGCCAGGGTGGAAAACCACTAAGCTGGTTTCTAAATGTTGAAGTCCAGGATGTAGCTCACAATGCAACAATAAGCTCTCAAACGAATTAGAGAAAATTAGTAAAGAAACCCTCTAGTAAATAGTTGTGGAAACCAACATTTACTTTGTGATACAATTACCCCAATCTAGATGCCTTATAATTTCTGATTTATTTGCTTTTCTTAGATTGCATTAAAAACATATATATCTTTCCATTGTTCTTTTCATCAAACCTTCTGTTTTAAAAATCAGATTCAGTTTCTACCACTGAATCCCCTCTGTTCACCAATGAAGGAAGAGAACAGCATTTTGTGGGTAAGGTTTGAGGGCTACAGTTGCCAAGACTAAATATTTACTGCTTTCTTTAGAGTGCCCAAAGACATAAAGTTTTTATTGAACAATTATCACAGGCACTAAGGAAATAAAAGCATCAGACTGTATTTCATATCCATACTCTCTTAAATGTGACGAATGGCCTGGTATGGACATTTTTTTTAGTTATTTCTGTTTCAGATGCTTTTAGTAAGTAATGTACAGCGATGTAAATTAATGGCCAGAGGCCCAGGGAGTGAAAAATATTAGACTAGACTGAAAAGAAAAATTATTTGGGAGCCAAACAGTAGTTGAGAAATAAAAACCCTAGGATATGAAAGTTCAGAAGTACCTTAAAAGCTATCTGGGACAAAATCCTGATGGAAATGGGTGCCCTTCTGTCAGCGGCCTCCCCACTTCCTCTTAGACACCTCCAGGGGAAACACTCATTACTTCATGAGACAGATATCTGCCAGCCTGCTCTTGTTTAGTGACTGGGAAGCCCTTTTGGATACTCATCTGAAATCTGCTTTCCCGATGTCCCATCCCCTGGGCCACAGTTCTGTCCTCAGAGTGAGGAGACATGAGATGCTTCTGTAACTGCTCATTGTTGCAATGTGGATTGTCCTGGGGAAACTATACACGGCTGAGTACAAATGTTACAGGCAGCTGGGGACGCAGCTCAGAGGCGCTGTGCCTGCCTGGCAAGGGCAAGGTCCTGAGTTTGATCCCTGGTACTGGAAAAAACATTACAGGCTATACTGCAAATTGCTCTTCCCCTTCCTAACTACTTTCCAGGAAGAATAAGAATGTGGGCTGAGTATATCATGTCTATAGTGAAATTCACCTAGTGAATCCTAGGTGAACACTTGTTTAAACTTGGTACCAAACACTGTGTTCTGTGTAATGATAGATTCTTTGCCTGGGATATGGTACAAACTCTTTTCTCCATCTGACCAACCTGCTGGGTGAAAGATGTCCTCTTGCTTCTGAGAAACATCCTGGCTGATGCCCATAGAAGGCCGCACGCTCACAGCCAGCTGGGGGCTCAGACAGGTCTGCACCCCTCTCCATGGGGCGAGCTGCATACTGACCGGGACTCCACTGTGCTTGCTCCCTGCACTCTATGCTAGGTGTGCTGATTGTTGTACTTACACAATTTAATTAAATAGGAAGCAAACCAATAAAAACAAACATGCATATAAGATCTGTTATATTTCTAAGCAAGTATTTTAGAAAGACGAGATGAGGGTGATAGGGCAAAAAAAAAAAGCTGCCAAATTAAGTGTAGATGATTCAAGTGTATAAAACCAAACAAATCTGGGGTATTTTGCACTCATCTGCTTTGTAAAATGTATGCAGTGCATACTAGGTGAGCTTTACATACAACAAGCCACACAGAATGCCAAGAGTGGACCGCCGTTCAAACAATGACCTTGGCGCTTCTTCAAGGACTGCTGAGTGAATGTATACTTTTATGATTTAAGTTAAAATTAAATATCTCAAGGATTTATCTTTTTATGATTTCCAGTTGAAATCATCTTCAGAGAACTGATCAAGTACTAGCTCTGATAAAGTCACAGAGAAGGTCCTTGTTGCAGAATACCAGGGAATAGCTTAAAATGACATCTATCATAGGTAGTCTTAGAGCTCCATGTAACTAAAGTTACAATTTGTGATCCTCCTGCCTCAGCCTCCAGAGTGCTGAGATTATAGGCATGTGACACCATGCCCAGCCTGTCTTCCCATTTAAGATATTACAAGAAAAATAAAGGGAAAAAAACTAAATTTCCATGATGTCCTACAATTATCCTTTTTTGTATTTCACCCTTATTCCCTCTCCAGAGTATGATCACTGGGATATTTTTAGGTAACATTATATCATGTACGCTTAGCATGATCATGGCTACCTGATCCCATATAGATCATTAATGACTCTACAGTATTATGATATATGAATTAATTCATTTAAAATCCTTTGGGTGAGGTGTTACTCTATGGAACCAAGGGCAAATAAGGAAAAGGCAGTTGCTTAACTTCAGCAGTTACTTAAGGCCAACCAGATTTCTGTTGTGATTTTTGCTATTATAGGTACAACTAAGGCAAAAAAAAGTCTTTTTTTATGTCATATGTATCATTATGGCGACCACTGCCATGAATGAACAGTGTTGTCCCTTAGTAATAACCTGCCTCTTCCTCTGCACATGTGTTTGAATTACTGTCTGCTCATTTAACTCTGTACCTCTTGCCTCTCTATATTAAATGAGAAGCAATGTGTGGATGAAAATATTTTTATACTTTAGTCTCCAGACTTGTAAAAATAGTTCTGGTATACAGAATGAATGTCCCCTATTGAGGAATAGTGAAAGTTATTATAGAAGCATGGCTAAGATTGAGAATCAGAAAGTAAAATGGTCTGTGTCTCATTTTATTTGGCTTTCAAAGCATCACTTGGTCTTTTGCTTTTCTTAAAATACAAGTTATAGCTACAGAGCATAAATGAAAAGGGTGCTTTGTGATCTGGAAGTTGATTGGTTTATCTGGAAAACCATTAGCTCTCCATTTTAATTTGTGCAGCCTAAGTCAAATTTTAAGTGAATGCAAACTTGGCAACTCTCTAGGCCAGATTCTGGAAAAACACCTTAAGAATTCTAAGTGGAAGTCTTTGTAGATCCTCAGAGGTTGCTTTTAATTTAGAGAAGTGTAAATATATATTTCTCTAAGGGGGAAGAAAGGAGAATTACATGATTTAATGAGACAGTGCTATATTAAACCCTAGCTGATAGCTCTGTAAGTTTTAGGCGATCCCCAGCAAATGTTCTCATCATTTTGGATCTAGACTCATGGTGTCTCTGACTTGGAAAGCTTATTAGAGGCTACCTAGCCCAAAGAGTCATCACTCATATTTGATGTCTACTGATATGGCAGTAACAGGAAGAACATGGAAGCTTCTAGAAGCAGGATTATGCCAGGACTTTGGGCTGTTTCTCACTCCATTCAGTGTTAGCCCAAGCCCATGTAGGTCCAGTTCCCGAGAGAAGCCCTCCATCCCTGCATGTCACCATTTGGACTTACCTCTAGAGGCCCGGGAGCGACACTGGCCCGTCATGGGGCTGTACTCCTGGCTTTCGTCAGCACACACACACAGGAAGGACCCCTCCACGTTTTCACAGAAGGCTTCCCCACACACGCCACTGAGCAGTTCACATTCGTTCACATCTGGAAAAGGGAGCACAGATCAAGTGAGACGTGTGCCTCGTTCCTGACAGCTTTTTATTTTACCAGCTGTGCCAAGGCCTGAAGTGTTTGCTGGAAATGAGGTGATCCTTGGGGAGAAACTCAACCCTTTTGATTCTTTTAGGGAAGGGGTCCCTGAGGGCAGGCTGTACCATTTGGTCTGTATGAGAGAACCATGAAAACGTAAAGCAGAGGTCCTGAATTCCAATGCTAGTTTTAGGGAGCACTCTGAAATTACAGAAGCATAGTATGTGCCCTCTGACTTCTAGTTATGCCTTCCCCAACTTTTCAACATAGTGAAGTCATAAATGAACCAGCTCGCTACTACTCTTGGTTCTTAATTAAGGAAAAAATAGAAGCATGAGCACTTCAGCAACCACAGAATTTTGAAATTTTAAAAAAACTTAAAAACTTACTTAAGTGTTTGAAAATACAGTTTTCCAGCAGCCCCAATATTTATAAATTAGAATTTGGGGATGTAAAGGCAAGACCATTATAAATATTCATCAGGTATATTAATCATTCCTGTGAACCAAATTAGCAATAACTAATCACTGCCTTCACTGTATCTTTTCAAATTCTGTTGCTGTCCCTACTGTAATTGCTATTTTGCTAAGTGTTTTTCTTGTGTGTGTGTATAATTAAAATATTAAAAAATATAATTAAAATACAGTCAAGGCATCTCATTGATGTGTGACTTATTCAACACTGTGGAAGTATAATACACAGCCCTAAAGAAAGGTTAATTGTACATTTGACCTTGCCTAATAGTACTTTTTACTTTTTCTCTCCTTAAAACGTTTTATTAATGACTGTCCTGTCAGCAAAGTAGTTGATTTGTCACCTGAAACTCTCTTGGGTCTTAAGCACCAATCATGTACAAACATTAGCTTTTATGAGCACACTCTGAGATGTCTTACACAAAGCTGAAATTCTGAGCAAGTACCCAGCTCCTTTAAGGAGAAACACCTTATTTTTCACCTGCTATACCCAGTTTATAGGACAAAAAGTTTATGGAGCTTGACTTACTGGGATAATTGCCTCAGTTTCCCTCTTTCACTTTGTATATAAACATATAAATCCAATAAGCTGGGTTTCACTTATAAAAATGATACTGTAATATAAAGTAGAGTTGGAATATTTAATCAGTCCAGACACTTATAATGTGGAACAGAAAAGTGGACTTTATACATTTGCCAGTTCATATTTGTCTATTTTAGGTAAACATCACATGAAACTTCCTACTTCCCAGCTCATTTACATAGCCACTGAGATTTCTCCCATAGACTGCATTCATTGAATCAAGAAGTTTTTTCTAGCTTACTTGTATGGGCCAGGCCCATTTGGTCCCATATGTAGGGAAACAATGACAGTCAGGCCCAAATCCTGCCTTCCCGCAGTGTATCAAGTCAGGGAAATTCACAGGCTTAAACGAATACTAGGATTAAAGAGTACAGAGCTCCATGGAAGCATGAGAAATGGTCCTTTGGTGCAGGGATTAGTATTTGAGCCCAGAGCTGAGGGATGAGTAGGCGATAATGAGAGGTGGCAGGCAGAATCCAAGCAGAGGACACAGCACAGCCAAAGCCTTGCCTCATGG
Source organism: Heterocephalus glaber (assembly GCF_053883595.1). Classification (NCBI taxonomy): domain Eukaryota; kingdom Metazoa; phylum Chordata; class Mammalia; order Rodentia; family Bathyergidae; genus Heterocephalus; species Heterocephalus glaber. The sequence continues at coordinate 35,000,241 of NW_028258305.1, forward strand.
CTGATTCATCTATGACATGTGAACTCCCAGGGTGATCAAGCGCATTTAATAGGTGCTCGGTTTATTGCTATTGTTATTATTGCAATCCTGGGGATAGAACCCAGGACCTTACTATAGGAAAGAGCTCTATGACTGAGCTACATCGCCAGTCATCAGTTAATATTTCTGAAAGAATGAAAAGACAAAGTAACATTTGCCAAGTTCGCCAAAATCACAACAAACATCCCCTCTCTAAGGATGGTGCTTTGTATGTCCCACAGCGATGCCAACAAGCGTGGGTGTGCGCATCTGGCTGGTTAGAACTGAACCCCAAGCAGAAGCTCGGGGCCATGTGGAGTCAGCAATACTCTAACTAAATCTCACACCTCCACAATTAAGAGCTAAACAAAATTTACTGAGTACCTAGGATAGATCAATGATTGTGCCCAGCCCAGAGAGAGAGGGAGAGGGGAGACACAGAGACCCAAAGGGAAAGTGAGAACATTGCCAATCGCATGGAGATTATGGCCTTGGTGAAGGCCAGCACACTCATGATTAAGTCATTCCCCCAGAGATTATAAGCACTGTGCTAGGATTTGCTGACGGTGCCCTGGGAGCAGGAGGAAAGTAACATCTCAGCTTGAGAGCAAGGAAAGGAGCAAGGACAGATGGGAGGTGGCACCAGACATTACGCTTCAGGAATGAGTGAGATGAAGCCAGGCTCGGGGAAGGGGAGATGGGGAGGACATTTCCAGCAGAAGTTGGGAATAATGACCAACTAACTGTCCCACGACACAAGTAACCATAAGCAGTCCAGTGTTGCTAGGATATAAAAGGTGAGGAAGGGAGCTGTGAGGCTAAGAAAATAAGTAGGGGCCAAGTCACAGAGCTCTTTAGTCAAAATATAAACAAACGTCAGACAATTTGAATCACTTGTATTTTGGTGGGAAGGGCAGTAGAGCAGGCGTTGGTATAGAGATTAGGATAGTCTTAGCTGTTTATTAAATAGCTATGTCTTGTGACTAAGTCTTAAACTATTCTTTGGTTTTTGACTAGCTTGTATTTATGCTCAAATCTACATTACTACTTTATAAACATTTTTTTTGTGACTGGGAATTAACTAAATTTCATAATTAATCCCAGACAAGCAGTTACTATTCAAATGATATTATCATCAAACCTCTGAACAGATTTTGTTTTCTCCGGTTTTATCTGGATGGCAATGGAACTAGTGTTTTACTTGTAAATTTTCAAAAAAACTATTGACTTTTTTCCAGTGCCATCTGCCTTGTTATAAACACAAATATTTTTCTTAAGAAGAATAAAGAAAAGGCCTTATATTATCTGTGAACTCTTGAGCTTTATACCATTTCTTCAATTTCCCATGAAACTGCTCTAATTGCAAGGATGTTTTGTAATTAATTTGATTTGAAGAAATCACAGCTAATTACAAAATGAAATGCAAAATATCTTCTTCGCTGTGTGCATGTGTTGAAGAATGCTCTAGGACAACCGATGACATTCAAGATTCTTTCCAGTCTGCTCAATCCCAGAACAGGCTGAAGAAATACAGTTGCACAATCCAAAGCATCATTTTACTGGTGTCATTCCTGGAAACTGAAGTCTTACCAAGCTTTCCCTTAAATGCACTGCTGCAGGAGGTACCACACATTGTGAGGACAGACGAGCTATACCACACAGCAGACTCTATTTCTTGTGTGAGAGGGACTTTGAAGCCTGCACACTCTGCTAAGAATTTAAACAGCTGTCCTTTCACAAATAGATTTAGAGTTATGCTTATATATTTCTTAACATCCCTATCCATTTCAGAAGCCACGGGACATATAATTTGTACAATCTCAAATTATATGATAACATCAAATTACGATGAAATTTTGCCCACATTTCCTGCTTAAAATCTCCTACTGTTGATGAGTTTGACTTCTTTCCAAAAGGGACATGAAACATGTTGGGAAAAATCTAATAACTCACCCACACACCCTTGCCCATCCTGCGGGGCTTGAAAGCCCTGATAACAGAGGCAGCGGAAGGAGCCAGCTGTATTGTCACAAAACCCGTGACTGTCACATACAGTGTTGTTTACACATTCATCAATATCTGTAAGAGAGATGTGTAGCATCAGACACAAAACACAGGCTGACAAACACCAGATATTAATGGATAAACAGAAGCACTTGACACACTCCAATTAGTCTGAGATGATCGTGTTTACACTGAGAAAAACATGTTACATATTAATAAAATGTTTTGATGGAAACGGTTTAACAGCCAAAATGTTGAATTCTGTGAGAAAACATTTACTTTTCTCAGGAAATGTTTTCAAACTGAAACAATTGCTACAATTGCCATGATCAGTATCCCTAAATGTTTTCTACTCTTAGTTTCCAAGGAGAGTTATCATCTAACAGAGGAAATGGGTACAATTTAGACTTTCTTTCTTCTGAATTACAAAATATAAGTTTAACATCAAAGTTTCTTAATTTTCTTAACTCCAAATGTCCCTTCTGCTTTTGGGGCGAGGGCCCTTTTCCCATTTTTCCTGGTCTCTTCTGCCCCCTGGTTTAGAGAATAATGACATAAAAAAATCAAAGCCCAAACAATTTCAGTACAGATGCACTTTTCTTGAACAGTTTTGATCTATGGTTTCTTGAACCCCAAAATGCAGAACTTGTGGATATAGCAGACCAACCATACAGCTTATCTATTATACAGAAATAACAGTAATGCTATGTATGACCCGAATAATACTGGCATGTGCCCCCCAGTTACTGTGAAGATTGAACAAAATAACACAGACAAAGTACTTAGGCGAATGCGATGTAGGAAGAGTCTAACGCACGGCCTGTAATCTCACTCCCACCTCCTGATACCAGGGAAACTCTCTGGGAAGAGGCTTCCCCGATCAACTGAAACCTGACCATTATTTTCTGGTTGGCCACTCTGGACCGCTAAGTCTCGCGGGTACCCAGGCTTGAGCACTCTTCCCGTGTTTAATAACAGAATGTTAATATTATTCTTTTTCTAATTTGGCCGCTCTGGCTCATCCCCGGCCTTTCGCAGCCCATGGGTGGATTGTCTGCCAGGGCTCGGGCCTCTCCGGATGGCCACATGCTCGGGGCTGTGCTCTCAGCCCTTCCCAGACTGTCAGCTTCAGTGACATAGTCCTTGGGATGAATTCCAAACCTCTGACCTCAGCCAGGATCCTTCTCCTACGTATAGGTCTCATTTATTTATTTTTTCAGTGTAGTTCATGCCATTTACAGTCACTTCAGGGAGCACCACAACTGTGTACATACCACAGCTTGTTTCTATCTTTTTAAAAGTCCCTCCCCCCTTCTCTCCCTCCTCCAAGTCTCAGATCCCATTTTTCATTCTTATTGATACTATTAATCTTAGCTCATGTTATGGTGTATAATTTTGCATTAATTGAGGTTATTAGGTTCCTGTACATGGCATACCTTTATTCTTTTTATTTCCTCTCTCCCTTTTCCTCATCCCTCATCCTGGTTCCCTTGGTCCTCTTCCCTATTGCAAGAGATCCATCCCCTTGTCCCTTCTATCCATCCTTTCTTATGGTTGGTACATTGCTTCACTCAAATGAGGGATGCCAAATGGTATTTAAGCCTTGTGTCTGATTAATTCTCACTCAACATTTTCCAGGTATATCCATTTTCCTACAAATGTCTCAAATCTATCATTCTCACTAGCAAAGTAGTATTCCACTATACATACATTTTATCCTCTTATTATTTCTATTTGATCTTCTGCTGTAATATCAAACTTTCTCAAGCCTAGAGCTGAATTCAGTGTCTTCCTGCTAAACCACACCACCTAAACTCAGGGAGAAGTTTCTCTCACTTCTCTTCCTTTTTTGTCTTCCTCTTATCTCCCTAAACTGAATACTCAATGAGATTATTTAAACACCTAAACAAATGAATCTTAAGAAATATGATGACTGATTTTGAATGTCAGCATGAGGCTGGCATGATAACTAACTTACTGATTAAAATCACGAGGAAGAACTGTATTGTGTTATAGAATCATTTAACACAGGTCACTGATATCTTTAGACTTCCCTAAATGAGCATTTGTCAAAGAGCCACAGGATTTAAGAGCTGCAAACTCAGCCCTGCTTCAATTCCCATTTATGCACTAATGATGTCTCAGTCTCTCTGAAAGTTTGACCTCCATCCTTTAGAACCATTTATCTAAAAGTGATGGGACATGTCTGTAATAAATGAGCCTATTATCACTCCTCTCCTCCCCTCACCTCCATTTCTCCTGTATTCCCTTCATCAGTGAATCCAACCAGTCACCTAAGCCAGAAATCTTGATGTCATCCTTCCCTTTGCTCAACTCCCTGCCCCTCTCAATCATGCCCTCTTATCTTCCCCTCACTCCCTGTACTCCTAATTGGCTTCCCTTATCTACACTCTTGCCTCTCCCTTGAATCCATTTTCCACCTCACTGCTGCCAATGAGCTCTTTCCAAAATGCAGTCCTGTCAGCACCATTCCCTTGCTCACAAAGTTCAGAATCCCTTCTTGGCTGGAGAACCGCCACAGCCTTCTTAGAAGAGTACAGAGCCCCTGAATCCTCTGGCTCCTGGCTACATGTGTGGGCACAGTTCTCAGATAACCTTTCTCCCAATCCGCACTCCAGCCCTGTCAGTGTGCTAGAGCTATTTGGAAACCTCCAGTCTTTAATTTCTCACTGACTTGGTCCACACTCCTTTCCCTACTGAAACCTCCCCACCCCATGCTTTGCTGAGAACCTCCCCCTCCTGGAGTCAGCCCAAAGGACACCTCCTTTGTGGCACTTTAAGGGCCCTGCTCTCTGCTCCCAGAGCATTTTGTGCCATTGCTATGTTTATCACAGCTGCAAGGGTCGGGAACCTTAACTAACCCTATCAGCAACCCATTTCTCCACTAAAATGGGAGGAGAGAGGCCAAGAAGCTACTAGAACCGTGCTGACTTTTCAGTCCAGATTCTTAAAGTAAAATATCTTGTTAATTCTTGCTTTATTAACTCTGCACAGTTATAGCAGATGATTTCTTATTCCTGTTCACCAACACAGGAACTGCATATGTGACCTGAAGGTGAATGAGCCCCATGCTGGCTATGAATTACTGGGCGCCTTGCAGACTGACACTTACAGTAACCGTGATTAACCGGAAAAGTTTAGATGAGCAATACTTTGGAAGTGAATGAATAGGAAAATCTAAAGTGAAGTGCCTGCTAGAGACTAGCTCTTCGGCAAATAATACTTTATAAGAATGACATGATGTAGCTCTCCACAGTTTCGTGTTTTCAACAACGAGTCAAGGTGACAGTTTAGTAAGAGCACAGCATGTGCTTCACTTCTCTAATGACCGACATAAAATCATTATTTCATTAGAATTTTCGTTGATGATGTGAGCACTCAGATATTTTTCCATTGTTAGTCTGGACAAATGAAAGCCACCCCGTTCTGCTGAAGTTAAATTTGGAACATGAAACTAAATTTTGAATCTTCCAATATCATATGTTTTCTTGTTTGCTTAATGTTAAAATTACTAAATCACTTTCACTAAAGGATCTGTAAAAGCCATCCATGAGATTAACATTAGCTATCATGAGAGTTGCTGATTTCTCATGCAAGTGTTTGTTATTTATATTTTACTAAAAAGAGTAGAAGTAAATATTAACGCTGCTATGGAAATAAAGTCAAGGAAGAATTACACAGAGCCAGGATAGTGGATTACCAATGTGAATTCCCTACTGTCCATATGGACCAAACGTTTTTCAAAACCTACTGATTGTTATCAGGAATCCTACATATTAGAAAAGGATTCTGAGAATGAACTGAAGCTTCAATTCTTAAATAAAGGTTAAGACCAGGCACTTGGTGATATCCTCTCACTTAGGAAAACTATGAAATTAGAACCAAATATGGAAAAGAGGCATGATTTCTAAAACCTTGTTTACTGAGCAAGAAATTAAAACTGTTAAAAGAGCTAGACAATGAAATTCATAACAAACGCTGATGATTCCATTATGTTTTCTGTATTACATTCAGAAAAGTCTCTGTGTGTCCTGGGAAAGGGATATTTGTGTCTATTTTGTTAATAAAGTGCTTTGGTCTTTTTTTTTCAGACACATTCTTCAGGTTTTTTTAAGGAGGTGCTTCATTTTCTTAGTCTCTTAACTATTTTGTGGATTTTATCTTCCTACTTATCACTAATGAGTGTTCCTTCTGCCGCCAGGCCACTCTGGAGAGGCGTGTGGAGGGAATGACTGGAGCACTTTTGGTGATGGCCATACACAATGAAGTCTCCATAGCTACTCCAAAGTTGGGAAGAAATGGGCCTCCTGTTGTCAGAACGTTTTTAGATGAATCATCTGGTCCATCATGACCTAAGGGGAATTTGAGGATTATCCCGCTCAGCCTCTTTAAGAATCAGGAAAATTGAGACATGAACAGGGGAAATGACTAGTGTCAAGGTTACGCAGGCAGTTTGTGATAGAGCTGGCAAAGGAACAGTGCTTTGTTATGGAACAATCTTCTGCTCCATCCAACCTGTCTGCTTGCCTCTTATCATAGCGATGGTGTAAAAGGTTGCTCCTACATGATGAATAGAATGAACCACACTATGAGCCCCACAAGCATATTGGATCGTTTACTACAAAGCTGGAAGTCATTTACTGACATAATTTTAGTTCAGTACCTTGTTATTACCATTAAACAAGACGTTGACATCTTTGTCTCTAAAACAAGAACTTCATCTTACTTGAAATCTAAATACCAGAAGTGCTGTTAGACCTGAAGAAGATGTTTTTCTAGGAGACCCTTGGAAGAAATGGTGTAAGAACAGGATTCACATCCACATCACTGCTCTTGGGTCTCTTCTGTGAAAGGAAATGACCTGCTATTTTGGCTGAGAGATTTCTCACCAACTACAGTAGGTTAAATATTTGATGTCAGAATCTTAGGAAAATAGATACAAAACAACAGCCTTACATTGGAAGGGACATAGGGCTCAGGAGAAAGGCAGCCTTCACACTCCTTCCTGAGAGGAACAGAGGCCAATCAGGAGACGGGAAATCCCAGCCAAGAAGTGAGATTGAGAGATGATAAACTGGCTGACTAGTGGCCCAAAGGAATTTTAAAATGGCATGGCTCCTGGCCCAAAAGAAATTATGGTCTCTTCACAGCACAGGAAGGGAAGCCAGCACCAAGCGGAAGATGAGCACATGGCCTCAAGAAAAAAATTAAATTTAACCAATAGGAAATTAAAAATTGGCCTTGGAGATAGTCCAGAAAATACACTAGGATATTGTAAAACCGTTTTTGAAAAGGTCCACTGAGGTCTGGCAACAGTGACCAGGCTGGAAAATATGGTCCTTATGTGTTAAGAAAAATAATTTAGTTCTGGGAAATGGGGACAAGCCAGAAAGCAGTGAGAAATGATGTTCGCATGCAGAATCTGACTACCATGCCGGCCTCCCAGAGAAGGGCAGGAAGAATGCATGGACCTTGATGGTCACAAGTCTGTTTTGAAAGCCAGCAGCCTAAGATAAGCAAGAAGAAATGACAGAGGTATCAAGTTATTTAAAATCTGACCGCCAGCATGTAAATTCTAGAAAACAAAGCTAGCCAGTAAGACCTGCCATTCTAGCCTTAAAATGTACTACCTTCAGAGAGATTTCCTTAAAAATTACTGAGACAAACCTCCCACTTGATTTCCATACAGTTATGAATTCCAGAGAAACTAAACCAAACCTTTGCCTTGATTTTTTATCAACCACTATATAAACAAAGTCTTCATTTTTAAAGACATTGTGTTGAAAACCAACCTAAAAAAATGAAAATATCATTCTAGTTATCTCATTCAAAAACATGGGAGGCATCTTTGATTACCTCTCCACATGAAATCACTACATCCCTCTGATTTTACATCATATTTCCAATCTCTCTCCTATACTCTAAACTTATTCAGTGCCAAATTCTTGCCATGGCCTCCTAACTGGGTTTTATCCTTTCAGCTACTCATTAGGACCCCAACTTCATCACCCATAATGACAAAATTATTTACCTATTGAAACAGTCCAATCAAGATACTCTCTGCTTAAACCTCCTCAATGTTCCTCCATGGATGATAGCATGGGTAATAGCATGGCAGGATAGGACCCTGCCACATTCCCTGTGAGCTGTGCGCATGCTTGCGTCTTCGAGCTGTTTTTCCAGCTGGCCCCTCTTCCCCTGCATCTTCTATTATCCCTTCTTTCCCTTTCTATTGGGTCATTCTATCAAGACCAAACAGATCCTGCTGCTTCTCATCTTAAAAATAACAAAGGGCCTCCTTGTACCATAATCCCATATTTCTCATCCCTTTTAGCAGCTAAGGTTCTTGACTTTTCTACACATGCTGTGTCCATTCCTTCAGTTTGCATCCCTCTTGCATGGCTCCTATATATAAGTCTCCACCAACATGGCTGTTGGTGAAATCGCCATTTTGTAAAACCCTAAGGATTTTTCTGTGCAGACAAGGTAAATTTTTTTTTTTTTTTTGTACTGGGGATTGAACTCAGGACTTTGCGCTTATGAGGCAGGCACAGTGCCACTGAGCTAAAAACCCGCCCCCCCCCCAAGGATTCTTCTGGATTGTCATCTTAACAGAATGCTCAGTAGTAATCATTTAGTTGACTGATCTCTTCTTTTTGAAATCTTTCCCTTGGTTTCTGTGGTCGGTCCTCTATGCTCCTGGGTTTCCTCAATCTCTGGACCACTCCTCAACAATCTTTCTCTCTTACTTGAACCCAAAATACTGAAGTTTCTTGAGGCTTAGTTCTCGGTTCTTTTCTTCTCACTCTATGATTTTTCATGGTGTCCTCATCCATTCTACTGACTTCAACTACCATCTATATCTTACAACTTCCAATTTACAGCTCCAGCCTTAACTGCAGAACACTAGACCTAAGGTGATTTAACTGTCACCTGACACATCCACACAGATATTTTATAGGCAACTCTAATTTCATATCCCCAAATCACATTCCTGATACCTTAAAACCACTGCTTCATTTTTCACTAGAGCTAGATCAGTGGCCCCTATGCAAGAGCTCTCCTGTCCTGCCCCTTCTCCAGGAGATTTAGCCCCCAGTCTGGTCCCTTTCCCCACTCCATAGGGTTTTACATACATTTACAGACAAACACAGCTAGTGGTTAATGGTCTTTTACAGAAGGGTAGAATATAAATTGAATGAGTTATTTTTAACCTTGTGGTTTTTTGAACACCCAGAAGAGTCCTAAAATTTATGTATTTAAATTGTATCCCTAGTTCTCATTTCTAAAAGGCATTCAAAGACAGAGAAGAGGGGTAAAGGTACACCTCAAACTAAGGTCAAGAATCAAAGTCCTCGTGAATGCGGTCATGCTAGAAGAGCTGCTTAGGCAAAAATCCCAAAGACCAGGTCAGGGGTTACATTTCCAACTGTACTGACAAGCTCATCCTGTGAATGACCAGGAAAATGGAGAAACTGGTGGGACTCAGTGCTCCTCACCGAGGGAGCTCATAAAGTTCAGGTTTTGCATCTGGAAAGGTCATTTGTGTCACGAAGCAACTTTGGAAGATGCAGCCTGTGGTGGGCAAGACCTTCCAACCCAGAGAATAGGGACACAGGGCGGGGTGAGGGGCTGTGTGGGGAAGCCACTGCCTGTGCAGCATCTGCAAAGTTGCAACAGCACCTGGACATGGCATGGCCAAGTCGCAAACATTTAAAGAAAAAAAATTTAAATTCTGAATTAGACAAGTGCATATTTTTAACAAAGCATAGCAAAATTCCTTGATCTTCTTTCACAAAAGAAAAATCAATACATACAATTGGTCTCTGAGTTGCATGTAAAGTCATTTCCTTCCTGTTTCCACCGAGGGCTGATGGAATATTATATGAAAGCTAGAAAAGTATATGGGAACAATTTAAACTTGCTACAGAAAAGATGAAAAAAGCCTTTGTAAAACCTTTTCCAAAAGAAGGGACAATTTTCTTCTTCTTTACCATTTATTATTATACAATGGACAATCACAAAAGAGTGATGTTTTAGTTCCATTATAAATTTCATGCCACTGGGCTGGGGATTTAGCTTAGTGGTGCCGCTGCCTGCCTCACAAGGGCAAGGTCCCAAGTTCGATCCCCGATACCAAGAATAAATAAATAAATAAATTCCATGCCATTTAGAAAAAAGTTCTCCAGAAACTAAAGATCCTAATCCTCAATTGTATATCCTTCCTATTGCAATTACTCACAAAATATATGTGAAATACATATTTTATACTATTATAAGTTTTTAAAGTACACTACTATTTTGTTCCAGCAGACTTTTAATAACCATTTAGAGTGTCTCTGTATTCACATGTAGCTTTAAATTATTTGTACTAGGGTTTAAAACAATAAGCACCCTATTCTAAGTGCAGGGCCAGGCCGTGCGTTTTCTCTTCTCATACAGTCTTTTGTATGCTAAGCCGCGCTGCCAAGGAGAACAACAGAGAAGCCTAAGCACAGGTCAGAGATCTCAAACCCCAGATTCATCTTTTTGACATGCAGGCCCCAGAGGCAACATAAAAGCAGCCAAAATAATTCTTGTTCTTTTTCACTATTCTAATTTTTCTCTTTCTGTATTTAAATAGGAAGCCAAGAGAGATCAGTTATGAAACCACAGAAAATAGCAGACCTCTAGAATGCACAGCTCCAATGCTTGAACACAAATGAGCCCCAGCATTGGCTGGCAGTTTACTAGTAAATGAGACAGAAACAAGCTAAGACTTAAACACTGAGTGGGTGAAGGGGGAAAATCTATCATGTGAAACTCAGGCATAATAAAGGGTAAAGAATAAAGCAAATAGAATGAGGGGAAAAATTGCTAGCTATTCCTTAGAATGAGTGAATGAATGGATATAAATATACACATTTATAAAAAAATACACATTTATATTAGAGAGAGAGACAGAGGATGCAAAAGAATTAGACTCCCCAAAATATAAGACCCAATCAAAAAATGAGCAACCAAAATGAAAGACACTTCACAGATAAAAAAGTACAAGTGGCCAGTAAATAGATGAAAAAATGTTCAACATCTCTGGCCATCAGAGAGATGCAAATTAAAACTACACTAAGATTTTTCATCTTATACCAGAAAGAATGGCCATAACCTAATAATAAACCTAATAGTAACAAATGCTGGAGAGGCTGCAGGGAAAAGGAACCCGTCTACATTGCTGGTGGGAATGTACACTGGTAACCACTATGGAAATCAGTATGGGGATTCCTCTAAAATCTGAACGTAGAAATTTCATTTGACCCAGCTATTCCCTTTCTAGGTATCTTCTCAAAAGAGCTAATGACATCACATTATAGGGATACATGAATGCCAGTGTTTACAGCAGCACAATTCATACTAGTCAAATCCTGGAAGCAGCCTATACGTCCATCAGCAGATGAATGGGTGGAGAAAGCATGGTTTCTACACCTAATGGAGTGTTCCTTGGCTATACAGAAGGAGAAATTCAAGGCATGTGTAGGAAAATTGATACATCTGGAAAACAAGTGAAATTAATTAGACACACAAGCTTAAATACTGTATAGTCTCTCTCATTTGAGTAATCCAAAATACAATTAAAGAGCAAAATAAAAGATAAAAGGAAATAGGTAGATAGAGCTTTTGAAAATGGAAAGTGGCCCAAGAGACCAAGGAGGGATGATATAAAATGATTTAAGATGTGTCTTATACATGTAACAAATATCCACAATGAATGTAATCATATTCTGCAAACATGAACTAAAAAATAGCAGTAATGAAAATGGGAAAATAGATCCAGGGAGGTGGGTGGGGAGGGGAAGGGGAATAAAACAGAATTAAGATGTGTTATATACGTGCACCTGTTCCATAAAATGAATGTAAACTTCATGCACTGCAAACGTGTACTAATAAAATAAAATTTAAAGAACAAAGCAAGTTAGTTATATATAAATGAATTGTTATACTATATTCTATATGATTTTAAATACATTTTAGGTTCAAAAATACATAGAACATGTTCATTCATCGATATCTAGAGCTGGACTTGGAACTATGGTACTACATAGTTTCCTTCACAAATGCTAGACTAAGAGCTCAAGTTCATGTCCTCAAACTCCAGACCTCCACTTTCCAACCATTGCTGTGCCCAGCAGTTATTCATGGTGTGCTTTACAGAATTAAGGGAAATGGTATGCTGGTACACAGCTGTAATTCCAGGTACTACTAGGGAAGCTGAAGCAGGAAAATTGTGAGTTCAGGGCCAGTCTGAGCAATTCAGTGATATCCAGTCTTAAAATAAAATTTTTAAAAAATTGTAGTTTGGGGACACAGCTCAGTGGTACAGTATTTGCCTAAACTGGGTGAGGCTATAGGTCCAATCCCAAGGTACTACAAAGAAACCAAACCAAACCAAAATCAAGGGAAGCTGTATAAGCGTACCACACTCTATGCTGGGAATAATCTTATTGCAGATGTACAAGTACCTCAGGATGAACTCTTCCTCCCTTCGTTCATTCACCAACATTCACTGTACCCTAACTATTCCCAATGGCATACAGAACTCCAAACAACACACAAAATGATCCCTGTCTCATTTGCTTTAAAGTCTAGCAGTGGAGCCTAACAATGAACAAACAGCACTAGAAGTAGTAGAATAGCGTGATTTAAAAAAACAAAACAAAACAGGAAGTGAGTAAATTCACTCACTAATGGACGAGTGAATCTGAGAAAAGGTGGTCAGAAGAGGGCTCACTGAGAAAGTGGTGTTCAAATACAGGCCTACAAGGGGTGACAGGTGAGAGTCTGCATTTCTTATCAGTGTAATGTCTTCATTTTAAGCTGTTTATGGCAGTCAAAAGCCTATCAGTACTCAAAACCTATAGATTTGTTGAAAAGATTAAATGAGAAAACAGGTAAAATCCATTTAGCATAGTGCCTGCTCATAACAAGAACTCCCCAAATGCTATTAATATTATTGCCATTGTTTTAATAAAGTCAGATATACAAAGTATCCCTCGTTCACTCACACTGGGAATCCAAGTTAATCACACAGTATTGTATCAGTTAGATGTCTAATAAGTAACTGTTCCTGGAATTGACACATAAGCATTACAATTTATGTCTAAAGTATGAACATACTGCTCACAACAGCTTTCTAGGACCTAACAAGAACTCTGTGTGTTGATGACATCCAAAGATTCACCAAAAGAGATGCAGAAAGCCTGTGCCTATCGTGCAAGGCACCAGCTCAAGGTGTGCAGGGCCAGGTTGCCTATTCATGGCATCCACATTTGGGCAGTCTCTTATGTGTATTTTTTGGCTGCAAAGAAATATTTACTTCTCCTTCTGTAATGGGATGTTTTTCCATAGCTCTGAGGTTGAAAAAGGTCAGCAGCAATAAAAAGGCTTAGGAAGAGTTATTGAATTTTTTTTCTTCTATTATGAATTTCTTTACACAAATGTTGATATATGAAAGCAATGCATGGAAAATCTGCATTCCAGGTCCAAAAGCAACCTATTCCAGCAAAATTTCCTCAGCTCTCTCCCTAATGATTTAAACATCCATTTCCCTCACTCCTGCAGAAGTAACTCGCAGGAAGAGTGAGTGTGAACAGTAGCCCTTCGTGCAGAGGCCACTTCCTTTACCTGGAATGTTGTCTATTCCATTTTCTTTTTTTAACATGTTGGAGACAGTGGGTTCTGTTGTTAAAGTGAGATTCCCTTTTTTTTTTTTTAGTAAAGGTAAAACATACTCAGGTGGTATTCTCTTTCTTAATAGATTGTTTCGTTTCAGAACCTAAAAACACTAAAAATGTAAAACTGTTTGGGCCAAGCAGCCAGATGTAATATATTATTGTGTCAGGGTACTTCAGTGTCCTACTTGGCTAAATCACTTGCAAAAATATTTTCTCTTTGGTGATGGATATAAAGTTGTGTCTATGCCACAAAACCACCAACTGCTTTGAGTATCGTCAATGACAGTTTTATGCTTTCTTTCTACACTGTTTGCAGAAAATGTACCTAAAGCTCTGAACGTAAACCACACTTGAGCCCAATTAGTTATTTCTTTCACTTGGCAAAGCTGCCCTCACTGTGTTTGAGACAAAACTGGCCACCAAGTTAGAAGTCATCTTCTTTTAGGCAGACTGGTATTCCTGGCCTTAGTAAGCAGTAAGAAGGTGGCCTTTTCACCAGGCAGGTAAGGGTGCCCTGGTAGGTTTTCCCTTATGGGTGAATGTATTAGCAAAGAGTGGTTCAGAGCAAATACCTGAAGAGGCTCCAGGGTTAGAATTTCTACAACTCTTTAACACCAGGACTTAGGGTAAACTGCTGTGGGAGTCAGAATTCAGGGTAGATGTTACAAGAAGTCCCCTCTCCACTGTGTGGTGCTCAAATTCTCAATTTTAGAATAGTTTCGAAAACAAGTAGTGGAAACTGCTCATCACATCACTCTGTCCAGGGCATTATTTTGAAAAGTGAGAAATAAAAATAAAATCATCATCATCCATGGGACGAAAATATACGAGGGAAATGTAGAATCAAAGTGAAAGGTTTTTATTTTTCCTTTCCAATCAAAAGTAGGTAATGCCAGAAATGTCTAATTTTTTAAAATAGATGTTATTTTTAAAGAGTGGATTGAATTCCCAACAAAACTGAAGTTTCCATGTGCCCTCTGCTCCCCCTAATACTGTCCTTTAGCTTCTCTCACTACCAATATGACACACCACAGTGGTCCATCTATTACAAATGTCCGACCAAAGCCTACAGGCTTTAGAATTTCCTGTGTGAACCCAGAATCTGTGGTGGCAGTGCAGGAAAGGCCCTCGAGCTGCCCATCTCATGTATCCTTTCCCACCAGGCCAGTGAGGAGGACCAGTCTGCAAATGAGAGGCAGCTGGCATGGCTTTATTTCTTACTAGGAAACACAATTTTAGTTGTTCTTTCATAAACCTGCTCACAGAGGCAGAACAGCCAATTCTGACCACCCCAGTTAGTATCACACCAGCTTCCCCTCTCGCTTTGGCCTGCATCTTCCTCCTTACCTCACTCTACCTGTTTCTTTTGTTGTAGTTTAATTTCTAAAGCCTTGTATCATTTACTTATTAGCTTCATGTCTCCCACTAAGGGCCTATCTGTTCGTTGTTCTTACTCACCGACAGGCCCCGAGTACTTAGCACAGTGGCCGGCACACAGCAGACACTTTGCATGAGAACACTTCCTGAAGCATGGGGCATTAGGGGGTGATTTTCGCACATGGTTTGGAGGCTCAACGAGCCATGACTGACCAGGTAAAGTAAGGCCAACCACAGAGGAAAAGGTGCCTCGGTTCCCTACACTGCTGGGCCCCTCTGGGGTCTCTAGGAGACCAACGCAGCTGCTCTACCACATGAGCAGGCTGGAGGGCTGCTCTACCATGTGATGTCCCTAACTTCACTGTGGTCACACAAACTCACAGCCTGCACACAGGACAGGGAGAGCACCATTGCTCCTGGCTATATGCAGCCTAGAGGAGGCACGGCAGCGTCGTGCTACAGAATCAGAGAACAGGAGGCATCTCCTCATGGGTCAGGGATGTGTGCTGAGCTCCGGAGACTGGTCGCCAGTTCCCCTGCTCCTATCCGCTCACACACGTTCTGTAGCTGCTCAAGACACCAGACTCCGAGTCAGCTCGTGAACATGGGGATAAATACCTTTCATGGGAACCAAATTCCACAATAAAACAATTAGGAAAGAGTAGGAGAGCACAGCGATTATGAATTTTTAAACAAATGGATAAGTCCAAACAAGTAAATAAAATATGCAGTGAGCTGAGTGAAAGAAGCAAAATGTTTCCTTTATTTGTACACGGAAGAAAGAATGTCTGGATGAAAAGGGGCGGCAGGAGATGAGCTTCAACTGAGAGACACAGGCAGGTACAGAGCAGAAGGTCAGTCAAAGAGAATGCTGTTTCCCTGTGGTTTGCTACCACTGGACTCTGGGATTGGTGGAAATAGAGTGGGCATTATATTACGACACGTGGCATGTCACAGCTCCCCTTACATGTGTTGATAAAACGCAACTATGTCATATCATTAAAACAAACATAATAATGTATCCTATGTATACTATTTACTTATGTATCCTTGACTCTCTCCTGGAATACAGGCTCCATGTGGACAAGAATTGTGCGTGTTTTGCCCCAGGTACAATGCCTGGCACCACACAGACACTCAGTAAATGTTTCAGTGAATGAGTAAATAATAAATACTTGCTCACCTATCTGCTTCTTCCCACACTACTAGAACTCTGAATACCACCCTCCTCTTTTAGTACTGGGGATCGCGCCCAGAAACCACTAAGCTATATCCTCAGCCTGCTTTTGTTTTGAGACAAGGTCTCACTAAATTGCCCAGGCTGGCCTTAAATTTGTGAACCTCCTGCCTCAGCCTCCTGTTGCTGGGATTACAGGAGTATGCCACCGCACCCAGCTTAACACTGTGCTGTATCTCATGTGGGAGAACCAGGGTGTTTCTCCCCACCCCGACCCCAGGTATCAGAAACAGGGAAGGGAATCCACCTCGCCACTTCAGATCATTCGTTTACAAACTGAACCTTATCGTGGTTTAAAAACTATAACTAGATGCTGACAACTGCCCAAGCCACAGGGAATCAGGGAAGGGCTCCCCTTCTTTCAATTATGTTGGGATCAGCCCTGCTTGGAGCCCCAGCACCAACCTGGCTTCAGCTGCTTTAACCGGAAGTTCAGAAGATTGCTAATGGATGAGCAAGAGACAGTGCCCAGCACCCTCCTTGGTGTTAATCCAGGCACTGTGCACATCAGCTTCCTTCTAAATCCTGATCACATGAGCGGGTTTTGGCCTACACCACAGCCAGGGGTGGCATTGGGACATAGTACTATTGCCATAAATTTCAGACTAAGTCCAACAAAAGAAAATTTGGACCTGATTAGCATATTGGATTAAGCACCCCCTCAATGAAGTCCTTGTAGAACTTAGTCAAGAAAAAGAATAACATGATAACAATTAGGGAGATTTCTTGATATTCTACCGCATATCCACATAACATTCTAAATTATCTGTTCTATTACTTATCAATAGGTCCAGTTTTGGGAATCTGAATGTACAGAGCATGTGCCAAAGAGATACTATCCTCAATGGGGATAGCAAATTTGCAAAGGATGAGAAGGTTTCTAAACATATACTTTGAAATTCAAGTCTCTGCCAAATAAACAACCAATAAAATCAGAGCTGCAACTAAATTAGAGTGATTATGTAACCTCAAGTCACATAAATCATGTTTTAAAAGGTTCAGAATTAACAAAAATTAGTAAATACAAAAGGCAAGATAAATGTGAATATGTTTATATTTGGTATATTCTTCTGGAACAATAGCTTTGATCAGTGAGCACTCGGAGGGAGATGTTTTTCTCAATATAGTTTTACTTGTCATAAGCATCAGCAGTTGTAACGGGCCATTTCTTAGTGAAGAAGACTTCATTAGGTATCATGAGTTGGAGTTCAGTGAAGCAGCAAACCTGGATCTCTCTGGAATGTGGGAGTTTGCAAATGTGATTTGTGGGTGATGTGGACGGGCTAGCACCCACTCAGCTGGGAAAAGTGCTCTCTAGGGGAATGTGTGTTCAGGCAGTGTCTTCTCTAAAAGCTCCAGTCTCCAAGCTCTAACTATAAACTTAACAGAAAACGAGAACCAGGGAAGCATGGGGACCTAGTAAATCTCTCATCGCCCACATTATTACCATGCCTTCCACCATTTCTCAACTTCTGATTCCTTCCAAACCCCTCAACCTGTCTGCTCAGACTCCACCCTGCACTATCTCTCTCCCATGTGAAGCCAAATCTGGCCTCCATGTTTTGTCTGCTCAGCAGGAGAGCAATTTCAGCAATCTCCTGCTTTTTATAAGATCGGTTTATTCCTAACATCATAATTGGTTTCAGCTGAACCTGGTCACCGGTTGTCAGCCAGGTTCCATCACAGCCCTAGCAAGGAGAGCACATACTTCCTGTTCCCATATTTTTAAGAAGGAAGAATCTGGGTACTGTCTTAGGCCTGGAACATAATGCTTGAAGTGCACATCTTTAAAATATGGCATATTTCAATAACCTAGATGCTCAAGATGGACTGAAATTATGACCGTGGGAATCTTCTCAGTTTGCTTTACACAAGGTTCAGCTGAATTATTCCTCAATTTATCAAACTACACCAAGTTATCAAGAATAGAAATCTTCTGAAAATAACCAGCACTGTATCCCTGCAAACAGAGAGAGGTCACACATAGGAAGCAAACTGTGTTACCTTAATGTTTTACAACTTGTTCATAAATACTGATGGGTAAGAATATACACTAGCATCGAGGTATAGTTATCAGAGGAGTAAGTCTAGGAAACCTCTGTTCATGGTGGTACAGAGAAATCAAGCAAGACTTCATTTTTTATAAACAGAATGATCAAAATGATGAAGTGCAACCCAAACGGGCAGGCTCTCCAGTCACTCAGGGAAGGTGCTATGGTTTACTGTTAAGGTTTCCAAGATGCACCTAAAATCATCAGCTCCTCTTCATTTTGGCTCATTAATTATCAGGTTCAGTAACGGAACCAGCTGTGCGTATTTTCATCATTGTGACCTGGGTGATCCGATTTGTAAATCTCAGCAACCCTGAGCTATGCTTTCTGGCACGTGTCATCTTGATACATACAATCTTTGAAGTCGTGAATTATGATACCTCTTAGCATCTTAGAGTCTGTCTGTTTGAATAGAAAGCAATCTCTTCTCTGCTCTATCACACAAAAAAGCTTTGATTTCCTGTGGTTTATCTTACCGTCACATGTGCGGCCATCTGCAGAGATGGAGAAACCTTGTTCGCAGATACAGTGGAAAGAACCATCTGTGTTGAGACACTCCCCATGAGGACCACAGAGCCCTGGCTGCTCACACTCATTAATATCTGGAATTTGAAACAGAGCTTCAGATACTTGCAAAAAAGTGGTTCTGTTTTCATACAATATCAGGCATAAGAAAATCTACAAAGTGACTGGATATGTATTTTGTGGCCCAGTTGTATCATTTGTCCATATAAGAGACCACAGGACAAGTGGAACCATCGTAAGAAAGAACCTATATGAAAAAGCCAATGTCCAAATGTCCTAACCAACAAAAATATCAAGTGTAAGCTTCAATTCAAATTACCCCTATCTTAGACATACAATGCAGAGGCTTGCGGAATACTAATAAACACCTCTGAGAAATGTTCCTCCTCCATCAGCATGCTGTGTTCACCTCCATCCTCCCCACCGTCCCACTTACAATTCTCTATAGCCTGTCACATCTTGCCCTTGCTACATGGGCTGCTTAAGGGCAAAGCTGGATATGCCTTACATGGACTATTTGGCTCACAAATGTTGCTTCATAAATGTCTGCTAAATACATAAATGATATTTACTGACTTCAATGTATATTTCATTGGAAATGGGTAATAGAAATAAAACACAAGAAAAAGGTCTTTTAAGCCAGGGAAGTTATTTGCATGGCTTTGTGGCGATGAAATTAACAAATGAGTTAAAATGTTTAGCATAGCACTTAACACACAACTAAAGGTCAAAAGGTGGTTGCTATTATTATGAAGACTTAAGAACAGATAGATCACACAGTAGGTGAACTTGAGTGACCATCTTATGCTCTGCTTGTCCTCGTGAAATATTGTTTCCCATGGCCAGGGAGACGAGGCACTGATAACACGTGCAGGGTGTGCTGTGAGAAATGTTCTTTCCCACCAGTTCCAGCTATTTGTGCATAAGATGACCACACGGGAACCTAAAGGATGCGAGCTCACAGTGGTGCTGATGCAGGCAACTGCCCGGTCGCACTGTGTTTTAACTGCTCACTTACTCATCTGAGCTCCTCATTATTCAGTTTGCTCCCTGAGAGGAAGGACTGCATGCTTCACCTCTGAGTTCCTAATCCTTGGTACTGTACATTAGTAGAGTCTTATGAATTTCCTTTTCCCACAAAATTTCAGTTATGCTTATTTTCTACTAGCTTAACAGTGATTAAGTTTCCCTTTGTTAATAGAGATGATAAAATAAATAATCACATGTCTTCACCACCATCCAAGCAATAGCTCTGCTAAGATCATTTTCCTGTCTTCCTAAAGTCTCTTAGGTTCTCTTTAACCTCTTACTAAAGAAGTCCTCAATATACCCTCTTAGAAGTTTATCCTTAATGTCAATTAAAATGTTTCTTAATGCTCTCCATGAAGAGGATGGGGCCTTGGCCATTATGAAGTTCATAATAGAATAGGGGAGGCACATAAATAACTGCGAAGTTGAAGAACATGAAAAATGGACGCATTGTGAGTTCTTCTCTGTGACTTACAGCACTGACTGAGCCACAACCCTTGGTTCTCTTCCTCAGGGAACTCAACCCTTTCTGTACATGCAGGGTCCTAAAAAGCTATCCTTCTTACCCTGTTGATTTCATTTTGCAACAGAAATTCTGGGAATTACTGATTTATTCCACTTCCTTTATTAATCCTGAACTCTTCATCCTTCCATCTGCCACAGAATTCAGACTATGTCTGGCCTATCAATTGCTGAACCAAAATAAGAAATCGAGCAGGAATTTGTCATATTTCTTAACAATTCTTCCATTTTGTTACTATCACATTTCAGATATTTCAAGGAAGAGGAATGGATCTTATTCTGCTTGTCTATTTCTCAAGATGATTTCACTCTGTGAAGTTCTTCACCTCTATTATAAAATTGGATACTTCTGTTTTTATTCTCCACCTATTGAAAATACACTAGACAGGACATCTGAATTCTGACAGCCTCTTAACCTTCAGTTCCATGCTTTCCTTCCAATCTTCCCAGAGTTATCCCTATCTGGTCAAGAAGGGGCCATGAAGTTCCGTGGCCTGAGGATCTAGCCTGTGTCCACAGCCATCTCATCAACCCCCAGTCTCTTCCCAAGACTTCCTTCTTATTTTCTTGAATGCCTCAATGTAGCCTTCTCAAAGCTACCTGCTTTGCAACTTTGCACAACTGTACACAACATTAATGCTTCAAAAGAAGTCATTTATTAACAAATAATAGTCTAAAAAGTTTGATGACAGGAACTGAAGACAAATTTCCAGACTTTTTTCCATGAAACTCCTAAGAAGAACAACATGAATATCTCGAACTAGAGAAACATATGTATTCAATTTGGATTGTACTTATTGAGGCATTTCTAAACTATGTTGCTAGTAACTCGGAGCTGAAAGGCAGACTATATTTAAGTTCGGTTTCTTTCATGGGTCCGAGATTCCAGTGAAATTCACAATTTGGCATGTGTAATTCAAAATGTGAGACTGAAATGTGTTCTGAATCTCAAACATATCCTGCCACATTCCTAAGAGACTATTAACATGGCATTTCCACACTGTTTGCATATCATCATTAGTTATGCAGGGTAAAGAGAATCTTAAAACACACTTCTAGCTGAAAACACTTGGCTGAATATGGATCTTCAGAATGTTAGGTAAGGTTTAAAGTTTAGGGCCACCATACAGTTACCAAATATATCCCATGGCCAATTGATAGCACGGCCATCAATTCAGCATTAGAACAGACTTGGGAATTCGTGCCTATCCATAGAATACTGACATGGTTGCCAGATTAAAGAGCAGTGGGATACTAGGTTCAGGCAGAATCAAAGATCAAAGCTGCCTCCAGTGGCAGATTAAAAAGTGATCATTCAATGCAAGCTAAGTATGTAAGCAATGTAAAACTAGCCTGTGATATGAGAAAATGGGTAAGGAGACAGATTCATACACATCTTCTTTAAACAATACTAAGACCTGCTTCAGAATGCCTATCATTTTCTTGGAGCTACACTTTTCAGACAGACATTAACTTATTCTGGAAAACAGGATTAAATGTGACAGAGAATGCAATCAGGGTAGAATGACTGACAGTCAATAAAACCCCATTCATCTGGAGCTGTCACATGTTTGAGAGTGGCTATCAAATCACACACATAAATTTAATATACTGAGAGAAAAGTACAATTAATAAATCAGATGACTAAGCTCTGGGTGATTCAACTCTAAAAGTGAAATCATAACATTTGTGGTATGACACCTTGGTCAATTTATACTGACTCGGTGTCGCCTGTTTGACAAAAATTAGGCAGGAAAATATCACTTGTAAGACAAAAAGCCTGTAATAAAAGACAAGATTCAGGTTTTTTGTTTGCACCTCATAACATTTTTGCATTAAATAAAGCTCATTTTGTTCAAAGTTACCAAATGAAAAATTTCTCACATAAATGTATGATTACTCCTTCTCTCCTTCATCACATCCAAGCACACTTAATATCAGCATTGGAAATATTAAAACAATTAAATTGACTAATTGCATTGTGGTTGTAAATAAATATACCATATCACATGAGGCACACAGTCCAGTATATTTAAATACTAGGATTCATAAGGGAACTATTTCTAAAAGAGTTTGACACAAGGCTTTTTCATATCTCTGTGACAAACATCTGGGTATGAACAGTGACACAGATATAAAGCACAACATTATTCTAACAACACATCTTAGGGAGTAAACTGCATCTTCTCCTGTAAGAATATTGGTAACTGGAACATGAACAGGAGATAAAATATGTGGTAAGCCAGAATTTTAAAAATCCAGACAGGTGTGGTGGTGCACACCTGTAAGCCCAACACTCTGAAAAGCTGAAGCAGGAGGATCAGAAGCTTGCGCACAGCCTGGGAAGCTTAGAGACACAGCCAGACCCTGTCGTGAGTTTTGGTTAACACAGTACTGTGCAAAGCCAGACCTTCCTGTACCTGACGCAGACCCAAAAAAGACACTTTAGTAACAGCATAGTGTATTTATATATAAAGCAAGTGGTAAAACTGCAGCCAGGAAGAATTGCACAATTTAAGAACAATGTAAACAGTGACTGAGGAAAAAGAGAGGGAGAAGTACCTTGACATCCTTTATTGTCGTTTAGTTGGAATCCGTCTGGACAAGTACAATCATACGACCCATCAGTATTAATGCAGTCTCCCCCCTGGCACACACTGTTGTCCTCCAAGCATTCATTGATATCTACAAATCAATTTTTAAAAATTTGAAAGACTAAGTAAACTATATATAAAAAAGTTAGACTTACTTTTACACAGTCACTTAAGTGTGCAGTACATTATATAAGTTACAATGAATGATTTTAAATTAATAATAGCATTTTAACTTCAAACTTTTAAAGAATGAAGCATTTTGAAATGATTTTTAACTTTAAACAATACACAGAAGTTTTAAGAATCAAATGGAAATAACTAGGAAAGTCTAAATTCTGGTAATAATAACTTTCTTGGTTGTGTTTTTGGCGAAAGAAAATTATTTTAAAAATACATATTGCTAACTGTATCCTGAACACACTTACCATAACTAATCTACTTACCGTTGATCCTGTATTATGCCTTATAGGAAAAATTTAAAAGTACTAGGCAAGGCACCCATGTACAAAGAGAAATGTTTGTTCAAAAAGCTCAAATTGTATTAGATTAATAAAAACAGGTGCACAAAATCTTAAATTACTTTATAAGTCCAAAACAGTTTAACTTAAGAACTGTTATAAAACAGAATTATTTGACAAAAGAATGATACTAACTGTGGGGTCATATGAATGTAGAGAAAGGTATCATAATGGTCAAAGAAACACTTCCTGTAACAGAAAGAACTGGAGTCCCGATAGCCGATTAGAACACGAAAAAGGCAAGAAGTGGGATTCTTGGAGGAAGGGAAACCAGAAGATCAAAAGCCTCTCTTAAGTCGATCACTGGCTATAACAAACAGGTTCCACGTTGCCCGGGTTTGTTTTTGGTGTATGTTCTTACAGCGCATGTGCTGTGAAAGCCGCTTGCTTAACCACCACCAAGCTGACTGTGAGCATGTGAGACAATCACGAGGCCCCTAGGTCAGAAGTCTCAAGGGCTGTTTATTAGCACACTGAGCTCATTACCCCTAACACACTCCAATCGTCCCTGGTCTGCTGTGTGTCTGTGTGGGATTTAAATCATTAGCACTGCAGAAAGCTAAGGAACAAAACTTCCTTTGTTTTCTCAGAATTTGGCATGTTATGGCATTTCTTACAGTGATTACGATTGCTGCTGAACTACATGTGAGGTTCCAGGAAGAAGTGACTATGGAGACATCTGGTCCAAGTACAGGCGTACTGAATTGAACTTTCCTCACTGAACCCAATCAACCAAGGGCTCTGTACCATCCACAGGGAAAACAAGAAAATAAGAGTGCCTATCCTTTCCTTCTATCAAAACAAAAACAAGGTAGTATGGCGACTGGTCACCCAGATTTAAAACATTTTGAACACTGACGCTAAAACAAAAAACAACAGCTGATGTGACAGTGAGTTATTGCTTTTTCTTCACTGTGTATTTCCAATTTTGCTGAAGTACAATGTACCTAGAATAAATGCATGTAAGAGTCCAGTTCAATGCATTTTGACAACTGTATGCACATCCTCGTGACCACCATTCACAGTGGAGGAAGAGGACACCAGCAGGGTCCTGTGTGTTCCTTTGTGTTTGGCTTCTTGGTTTGATCCAACTTGTTGAATGGACTTGGATGATCAATACCTTTCCCGTCTTTATTGATGAGTAGTATTTCACTGGAGGAATATACTACAATTTGTTTATACTTCACCTTTTGATGAGCATTTGGCTTGCTTTCATTTTTGGCTACTAGGAATAACAATTTTATAAGCATCCTTTGTATGTCTTTGTGTAACATACACTTTGACATTCCTTAAGCAAACACATGGAAACAGAATGGCTGAGTCCTGCAATAGGTTTGTGTCCAATTAATAAAAAGGTATACATAATACTCATCAGAGGGTATTGGTACTTATACACATCACATCCTGATCCTTTTTACTTCCTCCCCTCTCCTCCCTCTCATCTTCCCCATACCCAGATCCCTGACCCATCTTTATAAAGTCCAGCATGTTTCCTATCATCTTTCTTTTATTTTGCTCTTTAATTTCTCATATAAGAGAAACCATGCAATATTTATATTTAACGTTCTGTATCTGATTATTTCAGTTAGCGTTATTAATTCAAGGTGAATCCATTTTCCTACAAATGACTCAAATTCATTCTATATGGCTGAAATATATGTAGAGACAGAAGGTCACAGGGAGGGAAAAAGATAAAATAGGATCTCATTAAGCTTTATTAAAGATTAATAGGAAACCATAAGAAAGGCAGCTTTTTGCGCCTGTAGTTAGACTCCAACATTTAGACAGAGAGAGAGAGAGAGAGAAAGAGAGAGAACAGAACAGGTGGGGAAGGTGCCAGGTAACACAATTAACATAAAAATTTAGCAGAAAGAGTGACAGGCAACACAGGAATGTAGCCAGGAACCTGAAAGGCCAAGGTAACCAGCCCCCCTCAACCACTTCTGAATAAATGCAAAAGAGATAAGAAACAGCCACTTAATGGCTCTTACTTAATATATAAAGCACACATGTTCCCTTAATCATTAACTCTACATTATCTTTCCATGAGTCTACACAGACACACTCTTATCCATCACAAAGGAACAGGGAGAAACCAAAAAGCCAGAGAGAATGTTGATAGAGGTGCCCAGGTTAAGATTAAATACAACCAGAGAGCCAATCAGATGGCGACAACTTCTAGGTGCCACGTGGAGGATGGAAGAAATCACTAGTCCTAATAAAAAAAGGAGCTGAGGACAAAAATCCATGGGCATTCCTTTCTAATGCCTCCTACCTTCCTAGGGTAGCTGTTTATCTCCCCTTTTCTCCTTTCTTTCTCAAACCATCTTCTTTTTATTTATATTTATTTTGGCTCTTTAATTCATTACTGGAGTGGAGAGTTTACCATCCCAGCAGGATCCTGGTAACTGCATGTTCCAGCAGAGCTGTGGCATGACGTAGCATGGCATGGCATGATATAGACCCTTCCCCAGATGTGACATATATATGCATATAGACTGCTTCCAAGATTTATCCATTATGAGTTGGTGCCACTATAAACATGGGTATGCACATGATATCTTTAACTCTTTCAGGAAGACACCCAGAAGAGACATAGCTGGGTCATACGGGATTTGGGGATATGGCTCAATGGTAGATTGCTTTCCTAGTATGTGGAAAAATATTGTTTTCTAAAGTGGATGTAAAACTTTGCATTTCCACTGGCCATAGGGGAGAGCTCCAGTTGCTCCACATTAATTCGAACAGCTCTACAACCCCTTGAATGGGTACACAGTAGGCAATGAGTTTTCAGATTAACCTTTCTTTCTTTGCCACTTAGGAAAAGAGATAACAAAATGAGAAGAGGCATATTTGATCACTAGAATATAAAAATATCTCCATTCAAGAGAAGATCAAGGAGAGTTCTGAGAATATGAATTTCAGCAACAAGCAAAATGCTGCATGACTTAGACGCTTGCCTCAGCAGAATGGAAGCCTGTCACCTCTGTTCATATTATCATTAAAGTAATTTGATATGCATTCATTTCCCACTGGGGGGACAGCATTATTTTAAATGTTTATAAATTATTTTATAAATTTAAAAACTGTGTTAGAGTCAGGTTTAATCTAAAAATGCTTTGTAATATATTTATAGCAAAAAATAGTAGGTCAAACATCAAGAGAACACAACACGGCATGGTGTGAAAACACAGGATTACCACCAGGAATTCAGGAACAGGTTTTCAGGAAAGCACCAGTGAATCCTGGCCACCCCTCTAGTAAGGCAGACTTCGCCAAGGTCACCAGTGACCTCCACCTGGCTCAGTTTCAAGGTCAATTTTTGGTCCTCCTCTTAACAAGCAGTAATGTTTCACATAGTTCATCACTATCTTTCTTCCCTGAAACTCTCTTGTCGTGGATTCTAGTTTTCTTCCTCTTTAGCTTGTTACTTCCTCAGTTCCTTTTCCAGATTCCAACCCATTTCCTCCTTTCTAAGAGTCGGAAAGCACAGGAGCATTTTCTTGTTCTACCTGCACTCACTTTTTTAGTGATGTCACCAATCTCACGCCTTTAAACACTGCCTATGTACTTAGAACTCCCAGCCCCAAACCCACTCCTGAATTCCAACTGCACAGATTCCACTGTTTGTTTTGGGATTATCTTCATTTGAATACTCATTTTAGGCTCTGAAAATGGAACATGCTCATGTAAAACTCCTAATCTCATTCATAAAGCCTGTTCTTTGGGGCTTTTGCACCTGCTATTCTTCTGAAAGTAATGTTTGTCCCAAATGAATCAAACGTTATTGAGTCAAGAAGCCTGTATTTACCTTCTTTCTAAAGTCACCACCTTCTCTCAGCATATTTCCATTTAATTAAATAACATTTATTGCCATTTAACAAACTAATCATTTTACAACCACAGCGAGGGGAAGGGTTTTGGCTGACGAGGGATTAAAGACCTGCAGAGGAGGGAAACTGGCCAAGGCAGAGCCTTCGGGGGCTGAGAAGCCCAGACTCCCAGGAACTGGGACAACCCAGCCCACCCATCTTCTGAGACTGTGCATGCCAGAGTAAGCAGCACACAGCGATGAGCACCGCCCTTGGATTCTGACTCAGAGAGCAGGCCAGCAGGACTGCAGGATACTACTACCAGAAAATAAAGTCTTTGCCAGCATTATTAGAGGGAAGTTACACATGTAAACAGAAAAGCCAACAAGAAAGATGTCTCTTTCTCCCACAGCTGTGAAGGTCATGTGAGCAGACAGCTCAGTTAATTATAGCAAAATACCTTTGAAGGCAGGGAGACGGATCAGGTGGGAATTAGCAAGCTAAAGTGCTAATGTAGTTTTCTTGGGAGCTCAGAACCAGCTGGATGGACTCCAGCCCTATTTATAACCCAATACATCAGGCAAATCAGTCCTGACTTTAGGAGAAGGGGGCTTCAATATATATATTCCAAAAGAAGCTTTCTTATGGAGCATAACTCCATCTTATTAACATATATATTAAAAATGAAGAACCAGTTGGCTAAAAAGTTTCTGCTTGGTTTTTCATATAACGGATGTTTTTAGAATTAAAAACCTTGGACTTCTCATAAGATGGCTACATGTGAGAAGCAGCCAAAATAGAGGAGCATGTCCACTGGTGAGTACCTTGTGCAAGGCGTAGTCAGTGGTCCTGATATTCTCTTGTTTTGGCCAAGCACAAGAGCCAAGAGATTTCCATGGCCAGTATATGTTTTCTGCCCCTTTGCATGTACATGTACAGTATCTTTCCACTTGCTTTCTTCTACATTGATCCTTTCATGCTTGGCTCCCCACAACACAACTGCCCCATCTGCCTTGGAATGCCAGTTTGTTGGATCCTTAACACCTACACATATGTTAGGAAGTTTCTCAAACACAATTGTCTGGACATAATCATATTTTTCTGTTTGACCATTTGTCCAATCCTCAATATGGAGGTATCTTGATGACAACTTTTCATTCATGTTATTAACCTTTGAGAATCATTATCACCTTAAGATAAAATCCTAGAAGTTGAATTATTGGTTCAAAGACAATGTTCATTTTAAGGTCTCTGAAACTCTGCCAAAACTGCCCGGTAAAAGGGTTGGGTCATTTTACTCTCCAAGTAGCAGCAGAGTACAGGTACTCAGCCACACCAGGACTGCTTATACCAAATTTTCTGGTCAATATGCAACATGCTGTACATGACAGTGGATTTTCCCCCAAATAACTGGCTGGAAGTGGAAAATGATCTCAAATCACTGAAAGGTAGGCCACAGAGCCATTTCTGAAAAGCCCATTTACTTCCCTCCCTAGTGGAGTTCAGAACCTCATTGAAAACTCACACCCTGCACGGTGGGGCACACCTCATCACACCCAGGAATGCCATTCACAACTCATAGGCAGCAAAGGAACAGGTGAGCAGGAAAAAAAATGGTTACTAGGGCGGACACTGAACGCCAAGATCATTCACAGGTGATGAGCTGGAGGTAAAGGACAGACAGAGCAGGTAGGAGAAGATTTCCCTCTCCACACACAGGGCTCCTCTGGGCCCGGACCACGAAGGCCCAGGCAGGCAGCGAAAGTGGTTCATGACTGCACCCCTTTGCACAGGTGGGGTATCTATCTCATAGACACATTTTATACAAAAAGCTCAGCTCTTACACACTTCCCAGTTATCTGCCAAATGGGGTGTTTTTACTTATTTGGAATATTTGAAAGTCAGTCTGGTATGAATGGGAGTTAGAGCTCAGACCTATGCACTCAGGGTAAACCTTTAGCAGGTAAAGGCAAACTGATGTGTTACTCCTGTAGCTGGCA
Source organism: Heterocephalus glaber (assembly GCF_053883595.1). NCBI lineage: Eukaryota > Metazoa > Chordata > Mammalia > Rodentia > Bathyergidae > Heterocephalus > Heterocephalus glaber. The sequence goes on from NW_028258305.1 coordinate 35,029,657, forward strand.
CAATTCTAAAGGACAGCTACAAGCAGGGCAAAGAAAACTCAGACTCTACTCCTTTCTTTGCATTATTTTTGTAACCTAACAACCTCAACTGGGAAGTTAAAGGCGGAGCTCATGGACAGAGGTGGAGATGACATGCAGAGTGACCTCGGATTCTGGCACTCGGTGATGCTGAGACAAGGGGCAGTTCCCACCTTCACAGTGATCTCCAAGTGCAGATGCTCTGTAGCCCTGGTCACACAAACACTGGAAGGAGCCCTCTGTGTTCCTGCACTGGCCGTGAGCACAGAGGTGGCGGTGCTGGCATTCATCAATATCTGCGGGCAGAGCACAAAGGAATGGTCCAAGTGGTGCTTCACAAACCCCATCACTCATTCGTGCAAAAAAGGTCTGTACGTCGTCCAGTTTATAATTAAACTAGAATTTTCACTGTGTGACTTAAATTGACCAAAAGGGAAAATTCAGAGGAACTTAAACTCAATTAACCAATGAGCCAGGAAACCGTATGCATTAGCCTCTCTATTCACCCATGGGTGGTAAATACTTTATTGTAATCCACAAACCTCATTCTGGGATCTTTCATAGATTCCACTGTAAAAAACATATAGGCCTGTAATAGTGTAAGGCAAGGGCCAGCAAACTACAGCCCACAGACCAAATCCAGCCCACTGGCTAAGTATTGTAAATGAATTTTACTGGGAAACGGCACCATATATTCACCACCTGGCCCTTTACTGAAAAACTTTGCCAACCCCTGATTTGAAGTGTCACAGCATGCACCTTCATTTCTTGTTCACTAATCTATGCTTTGTCCCTTTAATAGTTGGACTTCCATATGCATTCATTCATTCATTCATTCCTTTATTCTATCACAACAATGATCTCCTGGCCAAATTTAAAAGTCCCCTTCTCTCACTCGTTTGATGTTCCACACTGCCACTGAGTCACTACACACACACACATATCCTCAGCTTAGAGATCATTTGTTCTTCCTGCATAATCCCAAGTTCAGGCTCACACACATACATATATCATATCCACATAACAGTGGCCCAAAATATATTGCCTGTATCCATTATTAGATTTTAATAAATAGGCTTCCTAAGGGCAGTAGCTATGTCTACCACATTCTTTATTACTCCTTAGATAACCTAACATTTTGCAGTGAGGAGGCAGTCTGGGCCCGCTGCTGGTTGGAGGATTTTGTAACATTTGAGACCACTGGTCTACTTCTGTCAATGTGCTTCTGTCAGGTTCATCGCACACATCGGTTGCCATGGGGACCCTGAATCTGTGCTCTCCCCACTATGGTCACAGTATCAGTGTGGTTGTCAGAGTCATCTGGCACCTAAAATGGTTCTCCTCTATTGGTAATCTGGTAGGTGGTTCTGGCTATATCTAATTTATCATTGATAGCAACATCACAGGCTTTTCCGAAGAAATGACTATGACAGCTTTATTCTATCAGGTATAAATGTCTTATCCGTTCATTTGTAGTTTTTTTATGAACAGTAGTAGGTATTCACTAAATACTGATGTAACTAGGATCAGAAGTCCTAAAGATAAAGACTTTGAAAGGGATTCATAAAATCTAGAAGATGCTGCTTCATTTGTCTTTGTAAGGGCCTGTGTTTTATCATTCTCTACTTCTAGATTAGGTGTGGTTATCGCTTCTCGGCCTTTTGGCTAAGATCAAGCGTAGATTAGGTGTGGTTATAACATTTTCTGTTTTAGAAAGGGATAACTGGGGAAGTCTATAATACTGGTAGGTGCCTTTCTAGTTGCCATTATATATTCTCATTTTTGTAACACTATCGCAAAAGATGCTCTTGCTCATTAAATATTAAAGATTAATATAGATAATTGGCTATGATTTGTTTTCTTTTTGTAAGACAATTATTTGCATATAGTATGAATTTTGTTCTTAAATAAGAACTGTTTCTTTTCACTCTGGATACTTGTGGTTGTCACAGGTGACATCATAATATCTTCCAGCTCATGAAGCATAAATGAAGCACAAACTTATTGGGAATGAAGTATTTCTTTCTGAAATTCAATGAAATAGTTCTTTAAAAAGTCAACCCTAAACTGGGCATGGTGGTACATGCCTATAATCCCAGCACTCAGGAGGCTGAGGTAGGAGGATCGCCACAAGTTTGAAGCCAGCCTGGGCTATATAGTGAGCTCAAGGCCAGCCTGAACTACACAGCAAGACCCTGTCTCAAAAAACCAAAAAAAAAAAAAGGGAGTGGGGGGAGGTAACCAACCATAGAAAGTTCAGAATCCTATCATCTATAGGAACAGGATGTATTTCACAAACCTTGTATCTCTGAGATCTATCTCTGACAGCAAGGGGGACACTATATCAGTCTTACTGGAATGTCTTCTTTATAGGTATTAAAGGCAGAAATTTTAAAAAGCTAAAAACACAGAAATTTGAGATCATTAACAATCTAGTAGTTTGTGCTGCTTGTACCCGTACCTCCACACAGGTCTTTTGCTGCTGACAGCTGGTACCCCTGGCCACAGGTACACCGGAAGGAGCCCTCTGTGTTCTTGCACTGTCCATTCATACATAGATTCCCTTGCTGACATTCATCAATATCTGTTAACACAAATGATAATTATTTCAGGAGAGAAATGACCCAGGAGAAGGCAGGGCTCTCCACAATGCATCCTAGGGTTACTATCACTAAAATAACACACATCTTCTGTGAGGTACTATAAACTTGAGCATGTACCAGCCCACTACTCTTCCTTGCATCAACCACAGTATGCTGAACTGTAGAAAAGCAACTATTACAAATAGACAATAAACTTACATGAAAAAGTGCCTTAAAACTCACCACCTCTCTCTCATACTTTGGATATAGCAGACATGCTGTATGAAATAGTTTAGAGCTGAAAACAGAAGACAGAACCTGAAGCATAAAATAGTGACTGACAGAGAGTTCGTAGACTTGCTGAGCTGCATGAAACTCAAAACAGAACTACCAAGAAGTTTTTAAAACAAATTAAAATGTAGGCAGTTACAGAAGGAAACCGACATTTCTACTTTATATAGAAGAAGCTGAACTGTCAGGTCAAAGAGTGGCAATTCAGAGCACTGAGCTTCTTCCAAAGTACCAACTGAAAACCAAGAGAAATGTAGTGTGGTGCTGGCTGATGGAGTGAATGCCAAAGGAAAAAGTGATAAATGAGGGTTCTGTAAATGCTTTGACTGAAGATAAAGCTACTGGATGAGAAAGAATATAGCTCCTAATAAGTGTTCTAAGAAATGTCATATACACAAAGTTACATAACTGAGGAAAGGACTGGCTTCATCAACAACACGAACACCTCTGGTAGGAGCAGTTGGTTTTCCAAATGTCTCTGTTAGTCTGTTATGCTGGTCTGTTCTAATCAGAGAATGCTGTCTGGCCTTGTGAGTGCAGAGAGGGCCTGAGCATGTTCCATTAAAATAACCAGTCAATTCATCAGAGTTGATGGTTATCAAAACATGGGAGAATTGCTCTTCACCAACTGTACCACAGATTTTTTTGTGAGGATTAGAGCAGAGAAGAGATGCAAAACACACTAGCCTTCTGTTCACACCTGTCTACATGGAATCATAAATAAAATGAACACCGTGTGTTTCAAAGTCCATGTCCTAAAGATCACTGTCTGTTGTTTTCTTCTAAAATATCTTGTTTTAAATGTCTCTACATTTTTGCCAGGAAAACTCATTAACTGTTTAGTTCTTTCTCTCAATTACGTTTCCTAAACAAAGTTGCATTTCTTGACATACATGGTGGCATTAATCTTCTCAGTTTTATCCTGAGATAAGCAAGGTGTCAAGTTATCCCACGTTCCCTGAAATTGCTTGCACAAATTATTAGTATAATAGAAATTCAAAAACTTGCTTCTTTCTTAACTTTTCACAGCATTGACTTCAGCTAACTAGAAACTCTGGTTTGTTTCACTGCTTGTGTTATTGGTCCGCTTTATTTGTGAATAATTCCTGGCTGCCAACTATTGACTGTCCGTACAGAAATTTAATAATTAAGCCAAATTTCATCTTAAGAATTATTGTACATCTTCCCATAGTCTAAGTCTATTAGCTGCTACGTTGGATTTTCTTTCAGCACATTTTATAAAACATTTGAGGTGTCAGTTCACAAACTTAAAACCAGCAATAGCTCTTGTAGCTGGTTGGCTTTCACATAATATCTGACAACATTTTTAGTATTTTGGACTCTTTCAAACTTTCTCTTAGAAGATGACAAGTTAAGTATTCCCATGTGAAGATGTGCGCAGCAAGGATAGACCCTTCATTCCAAATGCTGTCCGGGCACGCCACACTTCTTACATAAGTTGCTCTTTTGTGTCAGGAAGACTGTCAGAAGAAATTCATTGTAAGTACTAACACATACACACTTGGAATAACTTGAGGCCACGCAGTTATCTTGACCAAAGAGGTCTTTAGGTCTTTAAAATGACTAAGTGGAGCAGGGGCAACTTATTTCTAGAAAAGATTTTTCTTTTCCAATAAGGGACAGAATTCCTGAGACAAAAGAAATCTCTCTAATAAAATAGGCATGTGGGACAAATGACTTCCCCCTTCTGTGCCAAGAGATAAATAGAAAACACTGATTTCCACAAAAGGTATTATTTTAAGGAAATCTGACACATATTTCTGTAGCAAATTCTGCTCAGAGTTAAAATAGATTGTCTCAAGGTATATGGAAATTTAGCACACACGGTGCTAAAATGCATAGGTAAAATCAGATCAAGAGAAATAAGTACTCAATTAATATACTAGGTAATGTATTTACAATCTGAAAAAAAGTCAGTGCATTTAATGAGGTGAAGACAAAGTCGAAGTGAATACTAGGGATGACTAACAGGGTAGCAGTGGCACAGTTGCTGGGATACTGGAGAAAGGACAGAAACATGATCTGGGATAAGTTTGAAAACTGTGAGATGCAGTGGTTTGGGAGAAGATTATGAGACTAGTAAAGAAAAAGATGATACTACTATAGAAAGGGAAGGATTGGATGGAGGAATAGTTGGTGTATATGTAGGTTTCCAAAGCAGAAGACAGAGGTCTTGCTGTACCCTAACCCAGCCTGCAGTAGGGAGACATCGCTAGGGTCTGAGTAGAAGGCAGGGTTAATGGCAAGTGAAGACAACGGCCCTTTTCCATCTCTAAGCTTTGGCATGGGTTCCTTCCTTTGCCTGCCAAGTTTTTCCTATCCTGTATTCAAGATCCAGTCCAAGCACCAACACCTCTATGAAGCTTTCCCAGAAGCACACAAGCTCGACCACACGTTTCTTGGCTTCAACACAAGGTGTTCATTCCTCAGTTTCACAAACATCACCACTGCTACCCACTGTATCAGTCTCTACTTCTACATTCGCATCCTTCATGAACTATCTCCTTTCCTCTATCATCTCAAGCAATCTCCACATAACTCGATCACATTCTATCATTGCTCCTTCTCTGAAGATGCCAAAAGTGAGGCTTAGCAAAATTAGCTCATGTTGATTCTGTCAATATTAGACTTTGACATTCTAGCTTTTGGGTTTCTGTTTTGTGATGCTTGGATCAAATCCAGCCCTCACACAGCTAAATGTCCTTGTACCACGTCCTCAGCCTTGTTTTGTTTTTGTCATTGCTGCTTCTTTTTAAACTAAGCTCTGGGCTTTGTTTGGATTTCACAAGTTTTCCCAGTTGTGTCCTTCTTCTGTTCCAGGACAGTCTTGCCTCTCCAGTCAGTCTTTCAGCTATGACCTTAACTGTCAGAATGTGGAGAGGCCAGAGTCCTGTTGAATGTCCCCAATTTGTATTTGTCTGTTGTCTTTCTCATGGTCAGACTGAAGTTACGGGTTTTCAGAAAGAACAGCACAAAGGTGAAGTGCTTTCGTCATCCGGTGTCAGTGTCACATGTTACTTTCTTCACTTGCTTAAGCAGTTATACTGTCTTTAATGTACTTTATTATCTGTAATTTTCAGTTGTAGAGTTTGCTTCTCTTCTACTGAGAGTCCTTGGGGAGAGTACATCCTCTCAGTGTACTCGCAGGTGAGCAGATACCTGTAACATGCTGGCTCCTGGATGCAGGTGAGAGGAGGGGAAGGAGGACAGAAGGCAGCTTCTGCAGCTGCCCTGCAGAATGCCACCCACACCTGGAAAGCAGTGTTCCGAAGGTGGCTCCAGCTGTGGCGATGGGTGAATTCTAGAGCTCAGGGAGATCCTATCCAAAAGCAGCAGGCTCAACTGGTTTGACGATGGCCAAGAGCAAGACAGTGGACATCAGCCATAATATGTGCACTGTCCCTCAGAGGAATGAAATGAAGTCTGGAAATCTGAGATCATTTACCTATGTTTACACAGTAAACCCCTGGAAGAGCCACCTCTCAGGGAAAAAATGAAGATGGGTATGTAAGGTAACATACTCATGAGCATGTGCTGCGGGCAAAACAGGCACAGAATCTTCACAGCGCAGTTGTGAAATCATTATTGCTGGGTCTCAGAATGCAAGCTGAAGAATACAGCAGTGACAAACTTGAAATATGAAGGATAGGAACAGATTACAAGCATTCACCGCACCTAGCACATGAAAAGAACCAGGTAGATTGAGAAGAAGGTAAAACAAAAAGAGATGTCTATATTTTTTAAAAGATAAAGATTTCAATTATAAAAATTAAAGATAATAAAAATGAACAAGAGTTCTAAGGCTTGAGATCTGCATTCACCATAACCTAGGTATGGGGGAAGAAATAACACCTTCTAGACTATTCTCATTTTTAATCTGGCCTGAGGAGATACTACTCAAGGAGTCAGTAGAAAACTGTGGATATGGGCCAGGACAGAAAGGCCCAGAAAAGAATAGAGATGTGCCATTCTAATAGCTAGCACTGTTAGAAAGGAACACGCCTGCCTCGCAAGCATAAGGTCCTGAGTTTGATCCCCAGTACCAAAAAGAAAAAGAAAAAGAAAAAGAAAGGAACAAGTCACAAAGTTCAGATGTCTTTTAATTCCTTCCAACCAGTAGTAGACGCTTCCATCCTTGCAGGACACCAGGGTATTCCTTTACTACTTGCCTACTCCAGTGAGAAATGGTCACCCAGCTCCTTTCTTTACATTGAGACATTTACTTAGGAAAGAAGAAATTTCTACTTAGTTTTTTTCCCCTTTGGAAAAAAACCACATGCTTTACAGAATAAAAGCAGTGGAAGAATACAGAAAGGAAACAACTTAGAGTTTTTTCATAGGAAAAAATTACAACTTAAAAAAAAATTATAGGGCTGGGGGTGTAGCTCAGTGGTAGAGCACTTGCCTAGCTTTTGTGAGACCCAGGGTTCCATCTTCAGTTCAGCATGCAGAATGAATGAATAAATGAATGAGTAGATGAATGAAGGAAAGTATTAAAAAAATAGGGAAACCTGGCACAAATTACAACAATACATCAAAAAACATATTCAAGATATATATATAAAATTATATATATATATATAAAGAGAGCATATACATTGAAAAAATAAAAAATCTTAGCAATAGGACAAGACATTAAGACAAATTTACAAAAGAATATAAATGGCAAATATATAAAATAAATATTTAATAATTGTTTGGTAATTATTAGCAGAAACGAACATATAAATATTAAACCTTGTTAGAATTAAAAGAAATGTACATTTCAAAATTAGAAATTGTTTTATTAAAACAGTAACAAAATTAAAATAATTTTCCTTTTATGAATAATGAAATAATTCTAAAATTAGTTTATAAAGAGCCCTGCTCCAATTTTTTTCATATGGCAATGGGAAGTTAGAAAAAAATGTGTTTGTTCAATACCTAAAGAACAGCAAAAAATAGTGTAACAGCAATTCACTGCAATATTATGCAGCCTTTAAAAATAATATTTGAAGAGTTATAAATGGGATATAAAATGCTTATAACATACAATTGACAAAAAGTAGGAGATAAAAATTGTACATCTTGCTACACAATATACTTAGGAATGATTACAAATGATTTCTTTTTTACCTTTCTGCATTTGCAAAATTTTACATAATGAGTATATGCTGCTTTTTTAATAGCAATTTTATGGCTATGTCACATGATTCTCCTCAGTGTATACAATTCAATGGTTTTTTAATACATTCACAGAGTTGTGCAATTCTGTGTATTGGTTTTATAATCAGAAAAAAATTAAATAAATAGCTCTGTGGTTTATAGACATTCTCTAAAAAGTACATGCTTTCCATTTATGGATGGATATACTCTGTATTTATCCACAATGAGGAGCCCCTTTCAAGAACACCAAACAAAATAGCTCCAAGTAGCTCAATTAAAACAGATGCAGGCAGTGAGCATGGCTCCCCTTTCTAAGGACAGCTGCTTTCCTCCATTTGTCAGTGAAGTTCAAGCACAGTGGGACATCCAATCATAGCCTTTACCTTGACAGTGTCTGTGGTCTGGCGTGGGGCTGTAACCCTTGTGACAGGAGCACATGAAGGAACCTTCAAGGTTGGAACAAGAACCATTTGTGCAGACATTTGGTTCCAGGCACTCGTCCACGTCTTGGGGAATGTTGCATAATGGAAAGAAAAAAGGAGAGAGAGACAGAAAAAGAAAACATGAATAAAGATAAATCTGGTTGAAAGGAAACAGGAGACCTTCAGAAGAGAAAGAGGATTCTCAAACTCTCGAAGTGGCCTAGCAAGGGAAAGGAGGCCTGCTGGGAGCTGCGCAGATGGGTCTGCGGCTGAGCTCACTTTCTGCAAGGGCCTTGCATTGCAGGAACAAACTGAAGACAATGCAGGGCCTGCTGCAGGGGGAAGGGGGAGAAAGTGTAGAGCAATACCCTCTACAAAATAAACCTTTCGGACTAATCTAAGGTGGGTTGGGGTCCATTTAGGGAATCGATGAAATCAGTAAGGATGGGGAGTCCTCAGAAGCAAAGGCTAGGACTCAGCACCCAGAGAAAGAGGGGAGGGGATTTTAACACAATACTGTACTTTAAGGTATCTGTGAATCTGGACCATAAAAATCAACCTAGGAGTCAATGATATGTCCATGGGGCAGTTTGAAAGTAGGGTATAGACCAAAGAAGCAGATTTAATAATACCAATAGTAGTAATTGCTAATTTTTGTCATGTACTTACTGTGTGTAAGCACTAAAGGCTTTCTATACATTATCTCATTTAATTATAATAGACTCTCTATGGGCTCGTCATTTTACAGAGGAAAGAGCTAAGACTCAGAAAGGTCCAATAACTTCATTGAGTCCACATGCAAAGCTAGAAAACAGTGGTTGTGAGATTTAAATCCAAAGCCCATCCTTTTAATCTGGCAATAAGTTTCCATCATAGGCAAAAACTAGTGACAGTTCAATAAAGAGAGAATCCATGAGTTTTATGTTCTTTTTCTTATTTGCTAAAACAGTACTTATACCGAAAATAATCATTTAGGTTTTCATGGATTTCACTGAACAAAATTCAGTAAGTTCCTACTGGAATATTATCATTCAAAAAGAAAAGTCTGAATTCTCTACCCCATTTGAATCCCCTGGGGTAAGTCCTCTGTATGTCTCAGTGGCAGACACTAGTGTAGCATCAATATTCCAAAACTGAAATAGGAAAAACTTAATCCCAAAATGCTAAAACAACACAGGCCACACCACAATTTAGGCTAAACCTTATATTAGTCTGTAACTTGAAACAGCATAATCATAGAGCAGACAAAAAAATGAAGGGGAAAAGGCTCTTGAATGCATAAATTTCATTTTTTAACACTCACTATGAGAGCAATAAAGCTTTTTCTTAAGGCAGAGATCACATGCACACAGATAACACTGATCTGGTCTTCATTCAGCAACTCAGAGTTTTGATTACATTCATTTCCACTGTATTTTATTTAAAATGTAGTCTATCCTTCTTTCAGTAGAATTCAGAAACACTTATACTAAAATATGCCGAAGGGGTGTCAGTGTATGTGTGCGTTTGTTCACAGAGAGAAGAGGCCAGGAATTGGCACTGCTAAGGTATTCCAGTTGCTTTCACAAAACAGCACTAATTATGGGGAACTGATCCTGCTCCAGGACAACAAAAATAGCATTTCCAGACTGACTCATTATCCACCCTTTCTTTGGTTGTGGGAATCCACTTTTGTAAAAGCTGAAAGCAAACAACTTGAAAGAAGAAGCCAAGCACTGGAGCCAAAGTAAATAATGGAACAGAATGAGCTTAGACACTAGACATGGAAATTCCAGACAGCAACGGGAAAATGTCATGTCTAGTATCTGGTATGGTTTCAAAAATGTTAACAAGTTCAGAAATGTATGGATTGCTCTCTTTAATTATTCGTGCACCAGAGAGAGTGACTTAGAGGGCTGCAGAATGTAACAGTAAAATCAATTTCTAAGACCATATTTTCTCTCAAGTAAAGTAACAGACACTGTAGAGGACCATTCAGAAGATAACTATAAAAATTCTACTTTTTGGCTACTGCTATGATGAATAATGAAGCAGAATGCTGTGAGATATCTAGGTAGCCTGACGGGTTTACTCTTGTCTACTTATTACAGACAAAACTGTATGGAACCAGAATCACGTCAAGCCAATCATTTACATGTGGAGAGAGCAATTTGAATTGAATGAATACATGGTCTTAATGGAAATTACACCCTGGAAGAAATCTCTAAAGCATAACCTCAATAAAAAAATTTCTGCAAAGACAGGAGAGGTCTAGAGAATGGCTATATATCAAAACATTTAGTCCAAACTTCTCTCCTAAAAGGCATATCCAGCATCCAGCTGGCACTGGATAGCCCTGTGATATCCCACAGGTGTCTCTGAGTTTTCACAGCTAAAACTGGTCCCTCCCCTGATTCTTCTTTCTGCTGTTTCCCATATCAAGGCATGGGTACTATTATCCCCTCAACGTCCCACTCAAAAACTGAGAGTCACCCTTCTGAATTCCTTACTCTTCCTCTTTGCCCACACAACTTAATGCCAAGTCACATCAATCTACCTTCCAAATAGCTCTCAAATCACCCACTTCATTTCATTCCTATTATTTCCATTTCCTCTCACCTGGAATACTGCCATAATTTTTTATTTGTTTTTCTAAGTCGTGTCATCTCTAATCTATTATCTATCATGCAGCGAGGGTAAACTCTCTAAAATATAAATCTAATCAATGGTATTGCTCATCGACTTTTAAACCTTCAGTAGTTTCCAATTTCACTACTTTCAGTAGTATTCTTCAATTTAGCCAAGGACAAAAACTGGTGGGGTGCTGGTGATAGCAGAAGCAGAAGGCCAGGCCTCTGTAGTTCTTATTTCTAACCACTGGGAAGATCAATAACTTGGGAAGCATGATGGTTCCTTCCCAGCCCACTATCCACACCTCCATTGCCACCTCCCCTCTATAGCAGAGGGAGAAGATTAAATATTTGGTTTTCCATATCGGAGCTCAAACCTCATCTTACGCTAAGATATGGTCTGGTAGAATATTTACATCACTCAAATTCTTCCAAGGCATTTACATAATGAATACAAAAGGTCATAGTGTTCTCCATCTCAGGCAGAAAACTTACCATGAATACTACCGTGTTCATAGAAAAATGGGTTTTAGGCCGGGGATTTAGCTCAGTGGTTTCGTCGCCTGCTGTGCAAGCACAAGGACCCAAGTTCCATCCCCAGTACCGGGAAAAAAAAAAAAAAGAAAAGAAAGAAAAATGGGTTTTAACCTCCAAACAATTTACCAATGGGCTGAGAGGTCATAATAATTTGGCATTTTCCAGTCAATGAACTAATTGAACCTCCTAGAGTAAGAAAGTTGCCAGAGGTTTATGAAGTCAGACCTTGTAGATCTTATAGTTCTAAAGTTTATGCATCTATCTTACCATGCTATCACCCAGTCTAAACTGATCCTTCTCATCTACAGTGTTCTGAGACATTCTAAAAAACTGCTGTGTTGAAAAGCAGACGCGCCAGGCTGTGGGGATTCCTGGGCTAGCCATCTGCCACCCTTCAGAGAAGACAGGATGCTCTGGCAGAGTTTATCCGTACTGAACCCTGGTTGACTGCTGGGATCATTTCTTCCCGTCAAAGATGTTTCACCTCATCGTGATCATCAGCATGAAGATCAGTGGTCAACAATTCCAGCAGAAATGAGAACACTAACCTCCCTCCAGCTCTCTGGCAACTCTCCATTTGCCACAGCTTCATAACCATGCCTCTCAGCTGGCCAGCAACCCCACCTTGCTCGTTCTTTCCTTGCACAGGATGTAATTCCTGTGGGTCAGGAACTTTTTCAGCCTTTGGCTTCCTAATATCCTGGGGACAAACCAGACTGCCTCAAGCCTCTCCCTAGTGGGCATGACCTACCAAGCACAGAGGATCTTCAGATGCTGACTTCACCCAGTCATGTTCACGTACTCCTCAGGCTGCAAGGATGGCCCCTCACACTCCATCTATCAATTCCTTGGAGTTCAATTTGGCTAGAATTTGTCCCAATGAAAGAGTTTACATATATTACTTCCTGTGCTTTCAAGAGATACATCTATCAGCAATGTGAACCAATCATTTCTTTGAGGTCATTCTACCACAATGAATTCCTCAGTCACCAACACAGACCCCAGTGAATGAGTACCATCTGAATTCAAACCAGCACTATCGCTACAAGAAAACACAGGATCACTCCCCACCACAATGTGCCATCACATCAATGATTCCCCAACTATTCTTCACACACATATTTTAGACTAAAGATGATGGGAGAACATATTTGACTGAAAAGCCAGCCTAGTAAAATGAGAGATGGATGCTGATCCGTGTGATGAAGCAACTCCGACCACATTTGAGGTATAGTAAATCCCCAGGGTCTCAGGCCCCTCTGTCAATTCTGATGAAGTTAAAATATGCAGTAGCAGAGCTGCTGACAAAAATCTGTTCTACAATCCATGAAGAATCATCACTGCTTTTCAGAACTGGAGAAGACCCAAGGCTGTGAACACCCTATATAAAGAGCCAAGGATGACCTCAGAAAATCAACCCACTAATCCCACCAAATTACTGGCTTCCTAACTCACCTTTCCAAAGGAACATTCTGTCTTTCAGAAAAACAGCTGCAGTACCTGTGGCACAAATTTACCATTTCAAACTCTGGAATCCCTGAGACATTATTACTGCTGCTTACAAGGGATGATGTCCACCCATGAGAATTCCTCCACTCTATGAAGTTTTATACAGAAGAGGTACATGAGATACTACACAGAAGTAAATTCTGGAGTTATAGGTGAGACCTGGGGTTCTGTCCTGGTTTGGCCATTTATTACCTGACCTTGAGTAAGCCCATTTATCCCTTTGAGAACCAATTTTTACATCTGTCCTACAGGGATGATTATTGTGAGGATCAAATGAAACAATCGAACTAAAGTCCTTTGCAAACTACATGATTAGTGGTATTTATTACAATAAGTATTCTTCCCACATGGGCATGGTCCCTGCCTCCAAAAATGAGGTTGTCACTGTTGTTTCTATAATTTCAAGTCTTTCTAGCGTGTAGTAGACAGATAGTCAAGTGCTCAATAAATAACCCAGTGATTAGTTAGAAGATTCCTTTAGTGTATAAAGATTTAGGGATAAGGCTGACATTTGGACAGTCTATAAAATTTGTAGAAGGTTCATATTGTGTTGATGCTAACTTATACAAAAATAAATGTAGTACAAAAGTCTTTAATTTCAGATAAGTCTATGCATATTCATAAATTCCATAAAGGGTGGTACTGAATTTCGAACTCTGAAAATAAATCCTAATGTGAAAAGAATACTTAGAACAATGAGCTCTCTGTGTTTATCCTGCCAGTTCTCTGGTTTAGTTTTAGTTAAGATGTGGGTAGCCAGTTATTAACCGGATTGAACAATTTCTTTTAATGTAAGAACTAACATATTAGAAGAGGTCAGAAAGTGACCCCTTACTTAGAGATTAACAAAGAAGGAACGCTTTGAGGAAATGTCAGAAATTTATGTCACATGCCACATGGTCATCACAGACTCAACTGCAAAGCAAGACAATAAGTAACCCTAAAAAGGGCTAGCTGTGAATATCCAGTGAGTACAAATATTCTGCCTTGTGAAGGAAGGCAAATGAAATGAAGAGGGCAAATAGCACCATTATTATAAAAGCCTAATCATTTGTTAGGAATTATTAATGACCCTATAGAGAATTATCATGATTCCCAAGAATTATATTCTAGCTATGTTAAAAAAATGCTAAGAAGTTAAAAAGAAACCATAAAATTATTTTAATTCAAAAAAGAAAGTTTCTATTTCATCGACAGAGTTAAAAACTATATGTTTTTTTTGAAAGTCAAGAAGAATAGGGCCGGGGATTTAGCTCAGTGGTTCCGCCGCCTGCCTCGCAAGCGCAAGGTCCCCAAGTTCGATCCCTGGTACCAAAAAAAAAAAAGAAATAAGAAATACTTTTGGGCCAAGGATTTAGCTCAGTGGTTTCACCACCTGCTGCACAAGCGCAAGGACCCGAGTTCGATCCCAGGTACACCCCCCCCAAAAAAAAAAAAAGAATAAATATGGTTTTATACAGTATAGAGAAATGTGGCATACAGTTTACTTTGTCAGGTATCAGTTATTACCATATATTTTATATTTCATGACAAAAGCAATAAAGGGAAGAGTTATGGTTGGGAGAACATGGATTATAATATTTACTAGGTGCTTCAAATCACGTGTGGATTTCTGACAATAAACCGTACAAAAAGATATTTCAATCTTTTTTTTTTTTTTGTACTGGGGATGGAACTCGGATCCTTGCGCTTGTGAGGCAGGTGCTGGAACCACCGAGCTAAATCCCCGGCGCTTTTTTTTTTTTTTTTTAGTATTTTACAGATAATGAAACTAAGAATTAGAGAAATCATATAAACCAAAGTTCGTCTAATTTTTGTGAACTCAGACCTCTATATCAGAGACACCAAATGTATCTTTAATGAACTATGAATGTGTTTCCTTGGGGGGTGGCTTTCATCGGGTGAGAATGATTCCAGCTGTCTTCTATGAGTGAAGAGAAACCTGTCCTAGACAGGTTAGCCTTCCTTAGGAGTCCTGGTTGGAGCAGCCAGTGGGAACTGGCCAGAACCCAGGGTGATGGAGCAGTCTTTCAGGACAGAGATCACAGTGGGCAGCACGTCCAGGCTGTTAGGTCCAAGGAGTAAGTGCTGATGACTGAAAGGGGCCCTTGGGAGGAGACTGTAACCCACAACTTGAAAGGAGCAGCTGCATTAGCACAAGAGCCAACAAGTGTTGCCAAAGAGCATTATGGGATGATGTGTCAGGTGTGGTCGGAAAATGATAGGTATTTGAAGTGGACAATAAACTATTGAGGATATGCACCCTGAACTAAACACTGGGAAAAAAATGCAGTTGCCATGAAACACCTGTTAACATTCTATGTTATTTCTACACAAACAATTTCTAAACAAAAACAATTTCTATTCTAACTCATAAATTAAGTTGAGGCATCGATCAGTAAGGTCCATTTTACAAGCCTGGTGTGGTGGCACACACTTGCAGTCCCAGCACTCAAGAGGCTGAAGCAGGACAACTGAGAGTTGGAGGCCAGCTGGGGCTGCATATGAGACCCTGTCTCAAAACCACTACCACCACCACCACCCCAACAACAAAGCAAAGGTCCATCTTATGTGGAACGAATACAATGAGCCCATTATCGATTCTGCAAGTTCATTACTTAGGCTGTGAAAGAAAAACAAAGTGTAACTTGCACTGCTGAATATGAGGTCAAAACAGCAATTTTTAACGAAATCTTTTAACAGTCAAAGTCAATTGATGTGAACATACACAAGTTTAAAGAAAAAAACATAAGCAGCATGACAAGTTTACATAATATTATGTAAAACATTATTTGACTTTGACAATGTAAAAATACATGACCAGTAAGAAAGTCCTAGAAAAAGAATACAGTGGATCCTTGACTTACGAACTCAATTTGTTCCCAAGGGCTGGTTGTAACTCAAGTTGGCTAACTGAAGGCTCAGGCTCCTCTACACAGCCTTCAGAGTCTCTGTCCTGTGTACAGGCAGCTCTCAGTGTCCTCGGAGAGACACTGGACCAGGATTTCTCAATTAACCCCACACAGGAAAGGATGTGGTAATGTTCCTTCCAGGACTCATTAAGGGTTCAATCTGTATCTGAGACCAAATGGAAGCACAAGCGGCCAGCATTTGGGTCGTAACTCAGGAGCTTGTTAAGTTAAAACTAAAATTCTGGTCACAACCCAAGTTGTTCATTATGTCAGACCAGCTGGAACTTGAGGGTTCACAGTCCTGAGATATCTGGAACACAATGGCTCTATGAAGTAGAGATTCAAGAGACTTTCTACAGATAACTTAAAAGCTCCAAATGTAGGATTTTCCCCAAAAGGTGTGATTTTTAGGAAATTTTCAAATCTTTAATGTTCTTACATTAAACTAATGAGAAAAATATCAATATTTCCTAAATCATCTGGACTAAAATGATATTAAAAAGCAAAAACACTGGTAACAGGTAACTTTGTTGATAATGTATCATTTGGCTGTCTTATCAGGTGGTCTCTAGCAATCCCTATCTATGTCCCATAGGCAGTTTTATCATTTTTTTCATGATGTTCACTACATCTGACATCCCATTTGTTCTACTTGTCTACTTGTTAAGCTATAAGCAATAGCATGTGTGTATAATCAGGGGAAGCCTGTTTTGTTCCCTCTCAGTCTACATTGTTTTAAAAGTATCTCACACACTGGAAGTCTCCATATACTTATCAAATGAGCAAATAAACACATGTCAAGTTGTGTTATCAGTTGGCTCAGCTCCAAGATAGGCTTAAGACTGTACCTTCTGAGAAGTATTTTAGAGTTCTCAAGTACAAACGTGGGAACTAAAACATATAAAAGCACAAGAAGATAGGACTAAGAATTCATCAGCATTATCAGCATTTCATAGAAAAATTGAATACACTCACTGGCTCAATAGGAGAAGAAAGACATGTTGCAGTATCTGCTCTTGGTCACACTCAGCTTTTCAACACTAGAAAGTTCTAGTACCATAAAAAATTAAGATGGAAAATCTACTTCAATGTAATCTACAAAAACCCTCATGAGAGATTTATAAACTGCAAGTTCAACATGAACAATGGATGGAACAGCAATGATATCATGGAAGAGCAGCTTGATCTGTGGATTACATGGAGCCCAAAATTTTACCCAAAGCAGAAGGAAAAAGTACACTGCCTACTCTTGGTAATAGGAAATACAAGCCCTCAGCAAGGCAGAGACAAAGCTATGGCTTGGAACAAGGGACTAAATGTGTCACTTTAGTAGAGTTGAGCATCACAGTGATCTAATATATCTGCTTATGATTCCACTCATCTAGTTGGCAAAAGTAAAATTGCTTTTAAATGAGGTGCTTAATGGTTTAAATGTTTCTGTGACTAAAATGGATCAAAATGTTCAAATACGCACACACACACACACATGCATACATATGTAAATATATATGCACATACAGTATAAGAAATCAATTAGTATTATTAATATTGAAGAGCAATCACCTGCCAGTTTGGCCAATCATATTCCACTAAAATCAGAGCTGTGGTATATTCCTGTATTGCAAATCAGTTATTTAACGTAAAGTTCAGGCACTGGTCTTGGATCATACAAGCTCTCATGGGATCTCATGGGATCTCATGTATGGATGGATGGATCTCATGTGAACATGAGAGCATAAATAGAACTTGGATGGGTGACTATGAAATTTATGCCAAATGGAAAAATTAAAATCAAATACACTTTCTGGCTAGCACCAATTACATACACAAATGCTTTTCAAATAAACAAACAATGAATAAAAACATTTTCTCCTGTTCCTCAAAGATCTACATCTCACAGTTCCGTGGCAGACCTCTTGGGACATGCATAGGGGCTCAAGACAGGGGCCACCTGCCTCAGCTACAGTGGCTGAGCGGATGCTGTGTCTGATAATGAGAACTAAGGTTTGAATTTCAGAGTGTCTCTACCACCTACTGATCCCCTCCCCTTCTAAAATACGGAAAGGTCTTCCCAGAGTTATTAGAATAAAGAGCAAAGTATTTATCTGGATGGCAAGGGCCTTACATGGTCCACTCCCACGTTCTGCCACAAGTCTTCCCTTGTTTCCTGTTCTTAGCTACACTGGCCCTCTGAGGCATGACCTGCTTCCTCTTTCCACAAGCCCCTTGCATATGCTTTCCCAGGCCCAAAAGGTTCTCCCTACCGCCTCATTTCCTGGCCACTTTTCTAAGGGCAACTCACCCTATCACAGACCCTTCCTTTCTACTTAGCACTTGAGCTATTTGTTTTATTTATGAGATGAAATGTAAGGCCTATAAGGGAGGGGCTATATCTGGTTTTGCCTCGATGTATTTCAGAACTTGGAATAACTCTGGAGTATACAGTAAGTTCTTAAGAAATAGGAGAAAAATGGAAAGAAGGAATGACTGAAATATTTCACTCACATATTCAGAGTTCTGGCATGGCTTAGAAAAGAGCTGGGATTTTAAGAAAAAAAAAATCACATGGTAGACACACAGAGGAAAAAGAACCATAGCAAACTCGTCACTTTATCTTCCTCATGGGCTAAGCACCACACTCCCTAACTCCACTCACTGCTTCTCCAGCAAATTTGTGCATATATTTCCGGGACTATTTGCTCATCCTCCCATCTCCTTAGGCCTCTTCTCTTTTTTAAAGCATGTTTCTCTTCATCTCTCTCTTCCTTGTAGTGCTTATTTGATTTGATTTGGTTTATCAGATTAGGGACAACACTTTGTTCTCTGTTGAGTTTGTTCCAATCAGAATGATTGGATTGAGATTCCACCTGGAATCTCACATCCTTCATGTCAACCCATTTTCTTATTTTTAAGTTAAAAATTACTTATTCTGAGAATAATGAAAAGTCCTCCCACCTCCATTTCATAGGAAGGCTACATTGGCACTGTACCGCCCTACCAGAAAATGGGCCACGCAGAAGAAACAAACATTCAGGCAAGGATGCTCCAGCACTTACCGAGACACTGTCCATTCCAGCCTCGGAACCCTTCTGTGCAGGGGACGCACTGGTAAGATCCAGGAGAATTCACACACTGCTCATCTGGACAAGTACTTGGAGTCAAACATTCATCAATATCTGAAAAAAACAAACAGGTTGGTGGTGAACATTTTATCAGAATACCAAGGTGAAATTTCACTTTTGTGGGGGAAAGCATGTTACAGCTACATTTTAGTATAGTACTTGGGTGAGATACAGGATCTAGACTAAAACAAGTGACAATAATGTATAATCAGATGTATCTGTATTAAAGTATTTACACACACCCAAGGAAGACCTTGGCCTCAATTCTTCAAGTGGAAAAGCCAGTTTAGAGTCCAATATATAGGACTCTCTTCTGCAAGCTGGCAGCTCCTCTGGGGCCACTTTCTGGACATGAAAACTTTCAAGTCATAGCACAGCTTGCCGGAAAGAAATACAATGAATGAGGATGAATGTGATGGAGATCCATATCCACCTGGGTGGAGGTTGTTTCTTCAGACACTGTATGCTCTACAGCAGTGGTGGCAGACCTATGGCATGCGTGCCACAGCCCACTGTTTCATTAAAAGCTTCTCTAGGGAAACTGCCTCACTTTGCTCATATGATCTCAAGAACAACTTAGCTTTGAATAATTTAAAACTTTCAAATGACTGGAATTCCCTGGAAGTAGAAAAAAAAACAAAACACTGAGAGTGATTATCACCAAATACTTTCAAGATTTTCCAGGAAACATGGTGATATGACCATAGGGGGTGTTGTGTGGTAAAAACGTACCTTAATTTTCACATTCACTGCTAACCAAAGTTATTAATTATTAATTTTTCTAATACTGAGAGAGAAAAAAATTGCCTTAGATATGGCTATGGCCATGGCAGAGTTAACTACTAACATAACTTTAGGGATTTTTTTTTTTAAATGGTAAAAAAAAATGGGGGGGAAGCATGATACAGAGGAGTTCAATGGCTTAAAAATGAGTGAAAGAAGTACTCCATTTGAATGAAGTGCTTCTTCCTGGGAGATTTTGCAGTCAAGTGCATAGATTTAATTTCTAAATGTCCTGATACAAAGATGTACAGTTTGCAGGACATCTAAACATACTTAATGTATAAACAGATTTTCAGAAACAAAAGCTGAAAAGTTAAAGTGGAAAAAAACATAACTGGTTCACTAAATAAATAACCAGGTATATGTGATGTCTTTGTTCCAGCAAATTCTTAAAGCTTCTCTCCCTACATACCATTACGCATTTGTGAAAAGATGCTTAAAGTGAAAAGCTGAGTATGATATTAACAAAAGAAGCACCAGGTTATTTGTGCTGTAACTTTTTCTATCAGTGAAAAATTCTTGCCAAGACACAATGACACAGAGTCGCTCTCTCTCTCTCTCTCTCTCTTTCTCTCTCTTAAGGTCAGATGTTCTGGGACTTTTTGTTCTACAAAAAAGATGATGCTTGCCAGTTTCATTTTCCAAACAGCATTACATTCTCCTTTGGATGAGATTTTTTTAAAAAAATAGAAACGTAACTGCTATGTCAGCGAATGTCCCCGAGATAGGCTGGTCTGATAAATAAGGGGCAGTGCTGAGCATCACAAGATAGCATTCCGGAATCTCCTGCTGCTCTTTGGGCTGTGCACATGTACCCTCTATAGATTAGGGAATACCTGCCTTGAAATACTTTAACAGACCAGGGCAAGGGTGAGTGAGATGATGTCTGCAAACTACAACAGGCCCCTTGGACACTGGTGCTGGTTGAAAGCAGCTTCGTTAGTGACAGCTGAGAAAATCTTCAGTGAGCCAGAAGCCCGAGGACCTTTGGTTCTGCTCCACAACGAAATTAGAAAACAGCCTCATTGTTTGGCTCCCTCTTCTTTTCAAGCCTTTCCATGGGGATAGAATGATCTATTATTTACTCAGGGAGCCTGGTAATATTTCTGTTAAACAATTACCATATACTGAGTATTACTGAATAGTCAATCAGCTTTCAATTTAGTTACATAATTTTCAAATTTTGTGTCTACTCCTTTCTATCTCTATTGCTTAAGTATCTTCTCTCTCCATTCTGTGCACATATGTTGAACTTAAGAGTAAATGTCTGACTTTACTGATGCGTGCTGCTTTGCACATAAAAGCTTGTCAAATTGGGCCGGGGATTTAGCCCAATGGTTCCGTCGCCTGCCTCGAAAGCGCAAGGACCCGAGTTCAATCTCCAGTACAAAAAAAAGCTTGTCAAATAAATTCATCCCTTTTTTTTTTTTTTTGGCATAACCCATAGTTACAGAAGCACTGAGAAGACTGGGCACATATCAAAGAAGCCAGGGAAGAGAGGTTTAAAGAGATTAAACCTTAAGGATTAATGGAGTGACAGGTGCTATACTGGAAAATGCCACGTGCACCTGTACTCATGACAAGTTCACTTCAAGGCTCCCATTTATAGGTGATAAACTGAGTTTCACAAGGCCTAAGTAACTAGCTCAGGCTGGATGGACAGTTACTACAGGAGGGTGTGGTGAGCTCATTCCAGTCCTCACTCTCTCCCATTCTGTGCTGCCTCTCTATAGCAGAGGCAGAGTTTCCTGGAGTAGGGCACTGTGAACACTTCGGCATTTGTCCCTCAGCCCCTCACCTGTTGGGGGAGAGTGCATGTCTGTATTTTTGATCTGAAATGATCAGAGACCTGGTAATATAACAAGTTCCTTTCTCTCTCTCTTCCTAGATAAGAGCCCAAGGGGCTGAGGCAAGAGGCCAGCAGAAGAGGCCGGTGTAAGCTGCTACAAAATGTCTACTTAGCACTCGCTCCAAGCCTGGGTCATTGGAGCTGTGGACAAAACCAACATGTTGAAGTCAGGGGACAGCTGATGCAGACTGGTCCGTCCCCTCAGTCTGTCCTACACTAGCTCTAGAAGCCTGGCCATATCAGACAACAGGCAGATCTGCTGGCATCCAGGACCCAGCACCACACCCACATCCAAGCTCTGCAAACACCAGCCCAGAAAACCCTGTGCTCAGCCCTCATGTGTTCATGGCAGGATGACAGCAGCAGAGGCAGCAGCTCAAGAATTTCCTCAGGAAAAAAATGCCATGGTGATTTCAAAAAGTACATATATAACCTGGACACATCCATCAGCAGAAATTTTAACTGAAAAATAATTCTGGACCTGCTACCCATAGTTCCCAAGACATTTTTCTAATAAGCACAAACTCATGGCGGGGGAGACTAAAGAAGACATTTTATCTAGCACTGCTGGAATCTGACCCAGAGTTGGTCAGATAGCGCTGCTGAAGGGAGTCTGCCAGCGAGTCTCAGAACAGGTACAAAAGGAGGCCGCGGAGACCAAGGGATGCACCACGTGAAAAGGTCAAAAACGAAAAATCAACACTGGTTACACCTGCACCGTGTTTCCAGATGAACGGGCCAGACACTCTAAGTCTGGATTTGTTCTAGGATACTCTGCAATTAATTGTTCTAAAATGACCTCACTCCAAATACCAGGGAAGGCAGATACTGAGGTGAAAAATAATGAGAACATGGAGAAGGAAAATAACCCAGACAGAGCCACCGAAAGGAGGCACAGGAGCTATGGCTCCGGAGAGCAGGAGGAGCTTGGAGATGTCGGTATCACGCAGAGTGGGGAAGAAAACAAGGAGCAGACAAGCTGCCCACCGGCCCAGGGCTAGGCCCAGCCCTGGACGGCACCATCCTTTGTGCTCAGCATGGCCGGGGCCAGGCGTCCCGCCCTCATGGCCAACTCACCCTCACAACGGCCTCTCCGGGTCATGCGGTACCCACTGTCGCAGAACTCACAGCGGAAGGCGCCCACGGTGTTGACACAGTGCCCTTGGCCACACACATCTGGCCGCAGGCACTCGTCCACATCTATCCCAAGCAGAAAACACTGTCAAGGGTATTTTCCAAAATATCATTTCACACCTCTCTTAGCCTAGTTCAAACGTGACCACAAAGTAGCTGGTTTTCCTTAGCATCCCTTTGATTTGTTTGACATGCCCCCAAATCACACCGAGTCGCACATCTGCGACACTCCTCCTTCCAACATGTGGGAGGAGAAAAATCTATCTTATCTCCCAGTGCCTGGCAGGTTGCTGTGCCGTCACAGGTGTTTAATAAAAAGTCTACATTATCTGACCAACCATGGGCCCTGATGAGGAGCTCAGGAACTAAACCCCACATCTGCACATATACAGATCAAAGGCACCATCATCACCTATGCAGTTAGTGCCCTTCTCACTGGCCATAAAGCCTGCTGGGCAAATACACAGGAAACTTCCTTCCGTGTTTTCACAGCGTCCCTGGGAGCAGAGGTGTTGGGCCTGAGTACATTCATCAATATCTGTTGGAAAAAAAAAATAGGGAAAAAGATTAGTGCTGTGTATCAAGAACTTAAGTCTCCTTGTTTTAAAACAAAACAAAATAAAACAAAACAGCAAACTATTCCTTGGGAACACAAAGCTTTGGAACTGAACAGAACAGTGGAGACAGACATGGCTCTTCACCCCAAACACTTGAAGGATACTTAAGGGGAAGAGGGAAGTAACTTACTGCATATTTTTTCAAAGGCTGAGATTGAAAACCATGGCATTGGTATTTCAAAGAGAGAGATTTCAGGTCAACACAGACAGATACTGGATGACTAGGGTTATGTCAAAACTGAAATCCACTGCCGCTATGACAGTCAGAGACCCCTCTGCAGTGCACAGGGTGGAGCTGGATTAGGTCCTCTCTACTGATTTTTTTTTTTGGTACTGGGGATCTAACTCGGGACCTTGCGCTTGTGGGGCAGGCGGTAGAACCACTGAGCTATATCCCCGGCCCTCAACTGATTTTTCTACTTAATATTTTAGGTTCTACAGGTGAATTTATACAAAGTAGGCAAATGAAAAGGAAAGAACCATGTTACCAAGCAGGTGGATGACTCCATTTCCAACCTGTATGTGCACACAAAAGTTGCTCATCTTAACGTACTACTAGATATGTACTTTTGTTGCTTTATTTACTTTGCCAATGCCTTATATCTTAAGAGCTTAATTTTCCATTTTTAAAGAAAAGAAGTTAGAGTTAGAATGATTTATCTAACTCTATTATATCTCTTTCAGAGGTTCCTTTTATTCTAAAGAAACACATATGAGATCCCTTATTTATAAGTTCATTAATACTTTCACGCCAGCACAAATGGATCTTCAATTTAGAAATCTGTTTTGGAAATCAGACTTGCCGTACTTAAGAGAATTCTTTATTGCAGCATATATTAACTTGCTTTTGCTAAATATGTTCATAGGCAGCTATTTCTAGAGCACTTATTTTTATTTACTTTAACTTCTGTAAATTATTCTACCTTTTGGTAAATGTATTATATTTGGCAAGGCAGGTAGCACCGACTAAAGAAGAGAATACCAGAAGTTTGGCAATTCTTTTTTTGAGGTCCCTTAGCTACAGCATTTAAAAAATTACAGTAATATTTTCTCAAGATTCTGTTTAAGAAGAGTGCTCTAACTGTGTAAATGTTTTATGTTTGATAATTACACCTACTGAAGTGTTTCTTACCAACACATTTCCTCTGCTGCTCGCTGAACTTGTAGCCCTCGTAGCATATACACGTGTACCTCACTGGCAGGTTAATGCAGTGTCCTGCTCCACAGATATCAGGATTCACCGTACATTCATTGATTTCTTTAAAAGTAAATAAAGTAACATGAAGAAAACACAGACATAAACAAAGATTTAATTGCTAGTTGAAAATCATTACTTTGTGTTTCCTAAGTAGATAAAAGAAAAAAAAAGTTGCCAGGTATGCACTTAAACAAAGCTGACCTCTGAAATCCAGCATAGATTCCTGTGATTACTTTGTATTGATCAGTCACACTCAAGGTCATCAGCGGTTCCTAAAAAACAATTTCTAGGATGAACTAGAGTGGGTATAGACTCAGAAAGAGGCCACACTGAAAGTCATAAGGAAATCAATTCTTAATAAAACTTCCAACACGGCTGATCAGAGTCTCTATCCACTCTACTTCCTTTTAGATGATGGAGTTTGAATCATCCTGTCATTTTTCTGATAAGAAATACATGATAATTTTCCATTTGTCAGCAGGCAAAATCTCCATTGCAACTATATCCAAACTCTTCCAAAATTTCTTACTAGCCCCCCTCCAAATACCTTCTCACTTCTAATGAAAGCAGAACTTCTAGACATATCTAACTTTTAATTTACCAATTTCAATATGAGCCTATTTTATTTACATTGGTAAAACGGATCACACTTCCAAATCCCTTCCTTACACTCCTGCTGATGCCTGTATGGAAACTGTTTCTTCCCTAGAGTGTAGGCAGGCAACCTGTATAAGCTTGCTTTAGGTACACACATATGCCATGTGCCACAGAGGAGGCGGCTCACAGAGCCAATCAGAAGGGACTTCAGTACTGAAAGAACTCAGGACTTAAGAGTGGCTCTGAGATGAACTGATACAAATCTTGCTGCCCTTTAAAGCTCTCTAGCACAGGGCAAGCTACACAGTAGCCATTCTAAGTCTCATTTTTCCACTAGTATAAGTGAAAATAATCAGAGTTCCAACTTCAAAGTTATCAGACTGCAAAGAGAAAACCTAAATAATGCATGTAACCTAATGCCTAGCACATTATATGGGGTTACAAAATTATTATTCTCACTGTTACTGGTGTTCATATTGAAGTCATTTACGAATATATAACAAAGAAATGGCACACTTGTATCGGTAATACCTTGGGCTATTTATCTCATTGTCATCAGGTAACAAGCCAGGCTTAAAGGAGAACCTGGCAGAGATGAAAGACCAAGGAACCCTGGGGGTGAGCAGACTGGTGCCTCTGAGTATGATAAATGGACGGTACAGCTTTATTAGAGGGGACTGTGGTTTGAATGAGAAAACAGGTGGGGCAACTGCTACAAATAACTCACTATGCATTCTGCAGAAAAGGATGTGAAAAACAGTGCTCCACGACGGAAGTGGCCTAAATAGGGGTTGGGGTTGCTCTCCAAAGCCAAAAGCACATTCTTCATTTTTCATAAAGCATTCACTGTATTGTGACTTTAAGACTAAACATGCAAGTTATCTGAGAAACCCAAATGCATGAGAAATGTATAAAAACTTGTGTATTTGGAAATTACAGGTATCTTTTATGAGCTAGTTTATGCCAATTAGAATCAGAAAAATAAAACTGTTCAAAGACAATATTCTATCAAATTTTAGAAAAAGAAAACCCAGGGGCCAGGGATTTAGCTTCGTGGTTCTGCCTCCTGCCTCGCAAGTGCAAGGCCCGAGTTCAATCCCCAGTACAAAAAAAAAAAAAAAAAAGCTGAAAAAGAAAACCCAAAAGGCTAAATATATGGTTGATTAATTAACATGAATGCTTAAATGATCAGCAATAATAACACAAAACAATGAATTTTAATGGGTATATAGCATAGAATATGGGAAATGCTTATTTTAAAAAATACAGGAGCAAAAGCTGTAATGTAACACATGATCTCAATTACACTAAAATACAGAAAACAAAATTGGAAGAAAATATTTTACTATTTGGGGACCGGTACTTTCTTGTTCATATTTTTCTACATTTAAAAAAATTTATACAATGAGAACATTTAATTAGTACAGTACTTTCATAACTGGAAAAGTTTTCCTTAAAAATATTTCTGTGTTCTACAAAAATCTGAAGGTACCAGTTGTCTTCAACAGGTTATACTTTTAGACTCTTAGTAAGAACGCTCTTCTCTGTAGCAATTTCTTCATGAAATAGTATGAAAAATACATCTCCGTGTTTTCTATATTATAGGTAAATGCTATAAGGATTCATATTTAGATTTCTTGGTTTACTTTGCAATTATTGACTTTCCTATATAGTCTTCTCTGCCATTTTCTAAAAACCGAAAAGAAATTTGACCTTGTGTATTAAAAAAAATGAATTCAATAGAAGACAAATTAACATACAGTACTTGGGGCCAGGATTCAGAAAAAATTAAAAGGCTATAAATCGTGGGTTTATATGAAAGGTTCGATCAGCAGTCACTGCCTCACTCCTACATGTACCAATTTCTTGACTATCAAATATCTATTTGTCACTTTGCAGGCACAGCTTTTGAGTGGAATTTTCACACATGTGAATAAGACTTCAAAAAATATGTGATGCTTAATTCAAATATGATACATTCCTATGCCACAGTTTGCTAACATACTTATTTTTTTATTTTGTTTTTTGAGACAGGGTCTCACCATGGAGTCCAGCTGGGCTTGAACTTGCTAATGTAGTCCAGCCCAATCTGAGCTCACAATCCTCTCGAATTGGCTCTAAGGGAGAATTCTAAGAATTCTATCTCTTTAGTTGCAGGAAATAAAATGAATAACAATAGCCTTTCCTTCCTAGCCAGAACCATAAATAGAAACTATTTAGTTGAAATTATATTGACGAAGAATGTTGAGGAATTTTACTTGATTATCTCTAGTTAAGTATATAGAGATACAGCCTAAAAACATCAGTTGTGCCTGGCAGGCCATTGAACATATGCACGAAAATGCCCCTCTGACACCACTAGAGGGTACTAGGAGACATATCCAAGGAGGAAAGGGACATTTCTAAAACACTTGATTTCTACACTGCTTGTCCTGCTTTTACCTAAGTGATTTATTACTGTAACTCTCAACATTCTGACTGCAGGTATCTCTTTTTTCATTTGTGAAGCAGGATTCCACCCACCCAGGTAGACAGAAAGAGCCACAAGCCTTCAAAACACTGTCTTCTATTAAGTAGACATCAAGAAGGCAGCATTAGGGTTTGTTGCTTTTTCTTAAGAAAATAAATGAATGAGAGGCATTCGTATCTTGAAATATTTAACACCTGTCTGCTACGATCTCTCCCCGAGTTTCCCCTATTTTCTTCCTAGGTTTTCAGGCTCAAATACGTGGATTGTGCATAGAAGAGAGTCCCAAGGATGCTATCTTGAAGAACAGGGAAAGCCTTCTGCTTTTTCTTTTTCTTTTTTTTTTTTTCGGGTACCGGGGATCGAACTCAGGTCCTTGCACTTGCACAGCAGGCTGCAAAACCACTGAGCTAAATCCCCGGCCCTGCCTTTTCTGTTTAAGGGCAAAGACAATATGCTTTCTGTTTATCTAAGAGCCACTCACACTTGGTCATCTGAACCTGTCCGCACGTGATGGGTCAGTTCATGGAGAAACAGATTTTTTCAGCAAACTGTCAATATAAGCTCTGGGGACAGGGCTGCGACACACCACAGGCCACGGCGCCCACAAGCAGCACTGACTGCTGGTGGCCTCGGGGACAAGCTGGTGATGGGAGTGTCTTTTCTTATCTTCTTCAGCAGGTTTGGCTTCCCAAAGAAGCGGGCAAGCACCAGGCCCCCCACTGGGTTTTTTCAGGAGTCCTTCATGATGCCTACCTAGAGGCTCTTGGTTCATGAATGGCTCTACCCTCCCCTACTGTATGTGTCCTGAAACAACCTGGCCTTCACTGGGCCAAGACCTTACTCTAGTTCTTTTGTTAGCGTTCACTTAGAATTTAGAAAGCCAACTGCTCTCTATCCCAGCAACAAGATGGATGGTAGATTTAATAGTTTGGTATCTGTATTTTCTAAAATTAAATGGAAAAGAAAGCTTTGGGCAAAATGTGAAAAAGAGTATGCTGACCTTTAGGTTGTGTCTTCCTCAAGTGACTAATTCAATGAATGAATGAATGAATGAACACATGAATGAATGAATGAATGCTTAAAAATGGAGTCTGAAAATATTAAAGCATGATTATTTTACTTTTTTTTTTTTAAACGTTCATTTTTTGCCAGTATAAATAGCTTTTGGAAACTGTAATGACACTCGGAACATGGTTCAGGGACAAGCATTTTTAAAGGGGTCAATTATAAGCGGTGGAAAAAATCAGAGGAGCGAATAGTTATTTAAATGTTTGAGCTATGATAATTACAGAGGTTTCTGTAAGGCAGTCATGGAAGACAAAGAATAATTTTTGGCTGGTCCGCAGGGCTATGGAGGAGTTGGGGGAAAGCCGGAGCAAGGTATCAAATGTGAACTCATGGAAAGGTTTACAAAAATGCCCTGGCCTCCTAACTGCCCCACGATGAGCATAAATTGTCCCACAACAATTGAAACAGATGTTTCCACTTTGTAAATATTTGTCAGAGAAATGGAGGTTTGATTTTCCAAACCTATCCTTCAGCTATTAAGACTCTGTACTAAATCAAGAATTTATATGCTGAAATGTATAATTTATTTGAAAAGAGTATGCCAATAATGTTGCAAGCCACCAAGTCAACTCTTAAGAGTGGAAAATATCACACTTATTTCCTGCAAATATGCAGCTCACTCCATAATTATTGCACATGTCAAAGTGTGTCTGGCTAAATCTAAAAAGACTACTTCCAATCTTGCCATCATAAAGATATCATCACTAAGCAATATGGAACTGATTATATTATTTTAAACTTCCTTATTTTATCCCTTTCTTTAAATATGGGTGACAAATAACAGTAACAAGTAACATTTATTTCCTTTTTATTTTACAGGGGAAATTATATAATGTGCCTGAGAGCACTGGTCAGAGTTTTGCTTAAATCTATGTGTTTGGGCCGGGGATTTAGCTCAGTGACACTGTGCCTGCCTTACAAGTGCAAGGTCCTAAACTCAATCCCCGGTACCAAAAACAAAACAAAAAACAAAACAAAACAAAATCTATGTGTTTGGGCCTCATAGTAAACCAATGGGAACAGCTACATTCTAATTTCAATTTGATACAAGACACTATTCTTATGTTAATATAGATCTCGGTTCACAGGTAGTTCTAAATCTGCAATCAGTTCAGTTCCAAGAATCTCTATTTATAGTTTTCTTCCCATAGATTCTTTCAGAAAGACTCTTATTAGGGGAAGGGGAAGTACCTATAAGGGCTACATGAAAAAAGGATCCAGCGTCACTTGTTTCCTGGAAGGAAATATTTGTGCCTCAAACCTGTGATGGAGGATGTTACTCCGGCACAAATGTCAGACTCAGATTAAACTATCTTCTGGCAACCTCATCTAGCGGGTCTACTTTCATTTTGTTCAATCAGCTCTGCAGTTCAGTAGAAGCCCAGAAACTTGCATTTGTATCCCTCACACTGCTGCAGTGGAGCAAGGGAACCGCACTGATCTGGCCAAACTGAATCTCTACAAAGCTAGATTGCAAGAGGCTGGTCCAGTGAAGTCAGCAAAACTGTTCAAAACTAAATCTACCTTCACATTGGAAAACAGAAATACAGTATTTATTGAAGAAAGAACTAGTGAACTGTATTGTCACACTGCAATTTTTCTTTTTAACACTGAGGGAAACGTAAGATCCTGGCTGATAAGACAGTACTACTATTGCTTAACACCCTGCATGCACACTATCTTTTACACGTATGTTTGGTAAAGGGAGTGTATAGAAGGAATAAGAACTTTAGTTGTACCCATTTTAAAAATCACTATCATTTCAGTACCACTCCAAAAATACTTAGAATGGCTCACATTTCTGCAGAACTTTACTCAGTATTAGCTGTCAAACCAAAGAGTGGCTGCCATGCATTCATGCATTCCTTGATTCTGTCCCTAAAGTAGCTGAAAAGGCTCCACTGAACCCAGGCTGTACCTCTCTCTCCAAATCACCTGCCATTCCACCCCTGGATGGAGGTGTTGTTTGTTTGTTTGTTTGTTTGTTTGCTTCTTTGTTTTTTTGAGACAGGCTCTCCCTATCTATTCCAGGCTGGCCTTGAACTCATTACTGGGAGTATGCCACCACACCCAGCTCCTGGGGTGATTTTTAAAAACACTTTATAGTCTGCTGTCCCCATTCAAGTGCCTAAGAGATGTACAATCACATTTTTGAGAAAATGGCATAAAGTTGAACATTCAAGAACACCTCCACTGGAAAAGCAGCATATGTCAGAGAAGGACTGTCCTAAGGGAGAACAAAGGCTCCTCTATCAGTTACTCCTACTGTCCTGACAGGGTATCTTGAAGGCAGTTAATATGCAGCTCAGTGACATTGTTTTTCTTTTTATTTTTCTGAGTTGACAGATAAAATTGTATGCACTTACTGTGCATGTAACATAATGTTTTGAACTACATGTGCACTGGGGAATGACTAACCCTACCTAACTGTCATGCAGTGCCTCATGTAGTTATTTTTGTGGTGAGAATACTTAAATTCATTCTCTTAGCATTTTTCACAGATACAAGATATTGTTATTACAACAGATTACAATAAGAATATACTACATCCTTATTAACTAGTTACCATATTGAACAACAGACCTCTAGGATTTATTCCTATCTGAATACTGTAGTGGCCTTTCTTCTGACTCTAAAAATACTTGTCCACTTAATAAATGGGAAATACAAAATATTCTAAAAACAAATTAATATCTAAATATCTCTCAGATCTCATCAAAAATAATCACTGTTAATATCTGGTATATTTTCTCCAAACATTATGTATGCATTATAAATATATAATCAATATAACAGTCTATTTCATTTTTTATAGGCTTCATTTTAAATGTACCCACATTTTGTGGCCACTTCTGGATAGAATGCAATAAAAATTCTTTGAAGTGGCAGCATAATGTTTCAATATATGGATGCAACAATCATCTATTTCCCTATAGTTGAATGTACTGATTTTTAATTTTTTTCCTCAATAGTATATTGTATTGTGGTAAGTAATCACATATATAAACTAATATCACATTTTGGGGCATATTATCTCCTTAAAAAAGCTATCTTGAAATAGGATTACTGGGTCAAAAGTTCTAAAGCTAGCCAGGCATGGGGGTGCACACATCACTGAAGCACTGGGCAGGCTGAGGCAGGAGAATTCCAAGTTCAAGGCAGCCTGGCCAACTTAGCAAGACCCTGTCTTTATACAATAATAAAAGGATTAGGAATATAGCCAGTGCTCCCTGGGTTCAATCCTCAGTACAAAAAAAAAAAAAAGTTCTGAACATTTATACATATTGTCAAGCCTGAGCTTTCCAGAAAAGCTGACCAAATTTACATTTTGTGATGGTTCATTTTATGAGTCAACTTGACTGGGCCAATGGATGCTCAGATGGCTTTTAAAATATTGTTTCTAGGAGTGTCTGTAGGGTGTTTCTAGAAGAAATTAGCATCTGGATTGGTGGACTGAGTGAAGATCACCCTCACCCCTGTGTATGGAGGGCTGGGCCCAAATGTGACAAAAAGGGGTAGAAGGCCAATCTGCTGGGGCATCTATTTCCCCTCTCCTGCCCTGGGCCACAGTGTGGAGTCCCCTGGCCTCGCCCATCTGGGAGTTACATCACTGCCTCCCTTGGGTCTCAGCCCTTTGGCATCTTATAAGCCAATCTCTGTTGATAAAGCTGACACCTATATATCTGTATCTACAGATATTCTGTTGGTTATGCTTCTCTGGAGACCCTGTCAGCAAACATGTGAGAGTCTCATTTTCACTCTAATAAAAACAGTTTTATTAAATTTTAAATACCACTTTGATAAACATAAAGTATTATCCTGTCTAGATTTGCATTTTTTAGATTACAAGTAAAGTTGAAATTTTCCAGTATATCCTCCTTGGTATTTTTTTCTGTGAAATATCTGATTATATATTTCTTTCCATTTCTCAGTGACCACTGATCAATTTCTTGTAGATGTATAAGACCTCATATACCTTAAAGACACTCCCATTTAAGGTTTTTACATTTTTTTCAAAAAGAATACATCTTTGTAATTTTAAACAACTAATTGAAATATGTTTATTACAAAGAATCTTGAAAACAGTCATACTGAAGAACAAAGATGATAAAGGGTGAACACTGAAGCATTTTCTGTCTCCTTTTCTCTGTTTGCAGATATTTTAAAAATAAAATTGGAGTCATTATATCATGTTCTGTACTTCTTTGTAAAAGTTAAGACAAACAATTCTTCAGGACATTCTCTTCTAAAACATTAATAACTATTCTATGTTCTCCTGCATATGGATAATTCAGGCATACTCTTCTTTTTAAGTAATATTCACATTACCTCCAAATATTTGCTACTATGATTCCCATAAACTATTTGATATTACTATTTGATATGGGAAATGCAATGCAACATGGCAAATGCTTCACTGACCTGTTACTTGAGTCGGTGCAATTACTTGGCTGGCACTCGATGTGGAAGCTTCAGGAGCTACTTCCACAGGTACAGGAGGAGATGTTTTTTCAATCACTACTGCATGAGGAAGTGAAGGATAAAGAGAAAATTAAAGCCTGTCATGTGCACTGAGATTGCATTTCAAAGTGCAGCCTAAGTAAGTCTAATAATATATCATAGTAGTTCTTGGATATAAAGAACTATTATAGATTCCAAAACCTTGTAGTATTAACATATAATTCTGGTTTCAATATTCAGCAACAATATCTGAGAGCAGTTCAGAAGAAAAATGATCACAGACCAAGTAATGACTTTCAATAATCAGATAATATATACTACTCTTGATCACAGAAGATAGTGAAAAAGTTATCTTTTCCACTATAATACTTAAGACTACTATACTTTCACTAGCATTATATAAGCATATGATTGTTCTTAAGTGTGTGTTTTTACATTCAAATTCAATTACAAATTTCAATAATGAAATCAAAGACACAAAAATTCCTATGCTTTCATTTAGAAAAGAGTACAAATCAACACGGATTACCTGGAAACTGGGGATGCAAATGAAAAGTTGAAATGCCTGGGGAGAGCTGAGGTTGGCCAGGCTCAAGTTTGGTTTTCTCTTGATCTAATGAAGATATTTCCTGGGTGGTTGTATTTCAGAGACAGAGACAGAGAGACAGACATAGCACTATTTTTATTTAATTAATCATACTCTTAGAAAGGCAAAGAGGTCTCATGGAACATTAGATATAAACCAGTGTGACTGTGTGACATAAAAAGCCCCAGCCTGTTGTGCTGTTCCAGGGCAAGCTTGCGTTTTCTCAGCAGTCTTAGCCCACAGAAGGCCCCATCTTTTCCATAGGGCTTAAAGTCAGACCTCTAGAGCAATGACCTCGGCCCCAGGGCCCACACTTGGTCTCTAAGGAGGCAATACCAACCCCAATGAGGACTGCACCTACATCTCAGTCACATGTGACTCTGCCGCCCTAGATGACTGGTCACACTGCAGATTAAATGGATTTCTCAGCTTGGTCACAGAAAAGAATGCAAGCTAAGTTAAAGTATTTTATACCAGTCAGTCATTATGGCCTCCGCTAAGCTCACATCTAACATCCCGGTAACTCCAGCTCTCTGAATAGTGTTAGCAGCCACACCAACAGAACTGTGGTCCTGAGAAGCACTCAGAGCCTCCTAACATACTCTGTCGCCCACACCTGTCCCCTGGACCTTATGCAAAGAAGCAATCCATCACCATAGCTCTGCTTCCAGTTAGAGCTCCTTAGGGCTCATGCCAACTGAACAATTAGCCTAGTATGAGCCTTCATCCACACCAGCATGAGGCCAGAGAACTCATAACAAAACTTTCATTAAAAGTATTCATCAAGTTCCTTGCTAACCATTACCCAACATGTTCCCTACATATTTGAACCACTGTTAACTTCCAAAACGCTCAACTCCTGGCCTCTGTTAGCTTCTTATTTTCTCTCCTAGCTTCAATTAACACCTGTTTCCTGCTTCTAAAATAGCCTGCCTGAATACTTCATCAAAAACCCCATTTTGTAAGCACAAATGCTTTAGGGTAACTCTGTTAAGCTTTTCCACAGATTCCTCAAATTCATCTCCACACAAAATCATTCAGCTCCCATTCCAACATCACCATTTCTGTCACCACCACATTGTACTCATCAATCCATTCCATTTAAAGTCCTTTCTAGTCCCCTTTGATTCCTCATTCCAAACCTTGTTCATCAGCACACTCATTATAGTTCTTCACCCTTTTCCATATCCATAGTCCCCACCATTGCAGTTGGACTCTCATGCTTAGTTTACTGAAATAATCCAATGGCCTCTCAGGCTACCTCCATCTCTCTACCTTGGTTAGCCAGGATTTGTCTTCCAGAAACACTTAGGATTTATTATATTTTCACACATACTACCCTATTAAGAATATAGACTGGCTTTATTTTATCTATTAGAGACAACCTCAGTCCGTCTTAACTACAGCCCATTCTCTGCAGCCCACGCCAATGCCAATGCCAATGCCAATGAAGGGGTGTTAACCCACTCCTGCAGTCTACAGAGAGGCTCTCTCCCATCCACACAAGGCAAAAATCTCCTAATCAATTTACCATTTTTCCCCTTGGCGGGTAGGTCCAGCCAAGGGGCAGAGTCCTGCTTCACTGATTACAACTGTAGTTTAGTATTTCCAGCCTTGCAAAAGCAGCCCCAAATTTTCTTTCAAACCAAGTCTTTCATAAACTTTGTTGTCCTTTTGCCACACACATACACTTCCCACCCCTGGACCCTGCTTTCTCTGCATCCATCATAAACAACATGAGATCTTTACAAAGTCTCACAATCACACAGGCTATGATTGCATTTTTCTACTCCCCTCTGAACACAAAATGCAGTTAAAATTATATAAGAAAATTTCAGGATCTTTTTCAGATTCTTAATGAGAGCTACCATGAACTTAATCATAAACAGGAAAAAAACTGACTTATGATAAGCCTGTCAGGCAGCTGACTGGCTCACTTCATAAGCTACAATATTTTCCCCATATACCACCCATATACCATTGTTATAAACTAACAATTTTTAAAACTATTTCTAATAGTTTACATATCACCCCATCTAAATTCTAATACTTAAGGCATTTTTGCCAACCAAATGAATAATGAATATATAAACATTTAATAATTACCCATTTTATGCTATCATCAAATAATCAAGCAAGATCCAGAGAAGATACAATACTGTATTACATAAAATTAATCTAGCAAATATCTACATTCCCTACTAATAAGCCTCACAATTCATAGTCTCATTTTATACCCCCCAAACCAAAGATTAATAGGAAAAATTCTTTAAAACTTGAGAAGCAATGCTCAAGTATTGATTGCAGCTTTCAAGAAGAAACTCTGGTTTTACTCCACATCACTTCAAATCTTTCATGTTACATTTTGGTTGAACTTGGAAGCAACTCAGTTATTTTATATGCATTCAAGAATGCACAATTATATAAACATGTGAAAGCCTTTCTTCACATAGGTGGTCCCAGCAATCAAATGACTCAATAAATTCTGTTTAAGTCCTTGATTCCATTAATTCCCACCATTCTTTTCTCACTAGAATTTAAACTCCTTAAGAATAGAGGATTTTGTCTGATTTGTTGGCTATTATTTTCCTGGCACTGAGGATAGTGCCAAGTCATTTAGCAGGTGCTCAGTAAATATTTCTTGACTCCTGAATTTTCTTAAACTAAACAATGCATAATATACATCTTAGTGCATTTAAATTCTAAAATCCCACACATATTCTATAAAAACCACATCTGAAAGTTGAAAAATAGAGAAGATTTGTAAACAATGAAAAAATTACCTTCTCAGGGGGTGCAGTTGCCACTAAAACCAGAAAAGAAAGAAGGGCCTTAGTATAATTTAAGACAATTCACTCGTTACATTTCAATTTTTAAAAAGCAGTAAAAGTCTAGTATCTCTCTCCAAAAGCATTAAGAATTAAACTAAGTCAAATGCACAATTATAGTCATCTACCATTTTGAAGAATTTTATACATGACCAAGATAGAATTTTCTGTGCTATTTCATTTTAAAACTACAGTTCAGAAAGCAAATATGTTTTTCAAACTTTCTTATTTAAAATTAAGATAAAGTAAAAAAGTTAAATAGATCAACACTTTCAGATACATTATTTTATGCCTAATCTTAATTTTATGGAATTTCCCATGTCTTGAAAACAAACATTTTCATTAATGGGTCAGATACTTAACCTAGTAGAGACCATTTGAAACTCTTTCGGTTGTCAGTGTTAAAAAAGAATGCTACTTATTTCAGTGAGACTTGAGAATAGGAGCTGCATTCATTTTTTTCTTTTTTTTTTTAATCCCTGGCCCGAGGTCAGGGTTTGTTTTGTTTTGTTTTATATTAAACCCATGTTCATAGCAGCACAATTCGTGATAGCTAAACCTTGGAAACAGCCCAAGTGCCCATCAATTGGAGACTGGATAAAGAAAATGTGGAGGTTTTTTATAAAATGGAGTACTACTCAGCCATAACGAACAAGAAACTAGAGACATTTATAGCTAAGTGGATGCACATTGAGGTGATACTCTAAAGTGAAATAAATAGGACACACATGTGTAAATACCGCATAGTTTCTCTAGTGTGAGAAACTGAAAGTGTAAATAAGGATTAATAGGTGCTGCATTCTTGACAGAGTCCAATCTTTAATGAAGCCCTGTGAACATTTTCAGGAAGACATGCTAACTAACTAATGAAAAAAATCCTCACAAGCCAGTAAGAGACAATGAGAGGCTAGCATCCATATATTGAGCAAATTACATGCTACATAATCAAGAACATTATTTTGGTGGAGGCAAGGCCTCTGTATTTTGAAAGACTTGCTTTTTATAATCAGTCTTCAAGCCTCAAGTCTACACTCAGTAAGATTTTTCTCCAGAGTCACTGTCCATAATCATTAGGAAACAGGCTGGGTAGGTGCCTTCACTTCTGAAAGCAATTAGGGTGCCTGCTAAATTAAAATCACTGCTGCAATATTCTTGTGGTTGGAGAAAGTCAAGTAAATTCCAATCCTGCCAAATACACTGTCAAGAAAGTCTTGAGGCAGAATTTGGACTAGAACCTATTTATTTCTCTCTGCCTGTGCATGGGATGAACCACTGCAATCAGCTGGCCGTGCCTCCCTACATCAGTTAATTCCAGGGGAGGTTCTCCCTGCTATGCCTCATCAAGGAAGAAATGTAGGGAGTGAAAGAGTGGAATAAAAGAGGCCAAACACAAAATGCTCACAGCCCAGGAAAACTCTGGCCTCCCAGGAAGGGCCTGAACTAAGCTCCCAGTTCTTCATCAACTGGGGGATTCTACTTCCTCACAAGATCTATAAATGGGTACGAGAGTCCTAATCAACTATGAAAAGCCATCAGGAGCTTTATTAGACTAAACACATAATATTCCACGCAAATCTGAAATTTCTGTTTTTCCTATATGGAGTGAGAATTTTTGTGGTAATTAAGACATTCAAAATACTGGAAATGCTGGCATATGTAAAGAGAGAGAGAGAGATAATCCCTTTTCCTGAGTACCAGAGAGACTTTGGAAGTCAAGTACCTCTCGAGTATAAGGCCTTAACCAGAACAATGTGCTCCTTGGTCACAAGTCCTGTTACATACTCTCTGTATGACACATGGCAAGTCACGTCCCCTCTTGAGGTGTCAGGTGTCT
This sequence comes from Heterocephalus glaber, assembly GCF_053883595.1. Classification (NCBI taxonomy): domain Eukaryota; kingdom Metazoa; phylum Chordata; class Mammalia; order Rodentia; family Bathyergidae; genus Heterocephalus; species Heterocephalus glaber. The sequence goes on from NW_028258305.1 coordinate 35,068,250, forward strand.
TGGAAGGCAAATGATTTCTGGGTGGTCTTTCAGGTACCTTCAATCAACTATCTCCTACTTTCCTGCACTTCACCCTCCAGTATCTCTGACTGCCTGTTACACTGCAAGTTCAGTAGAAACTTTAACTTTTTTAAGCCTGTGGACTCCATTTTGAAAATAAATATTTACCGTAGGGCTCTCTAGACACAGAAATGAATTAGAACTGTTCTTGTGAAGAAGCTATATCACTCTCCAGGAATAAGCATTAGCATAAGCAATAACCAAAAAAGCAAGACAATATTCTCAAATTACCATAGAATTTGTTATCCGACTAGGTACATATTGTTCGACAGCAGTGATTCTCAATCAGGGGTAAATCTGCATCCCTCAACTGGGAACATCTGCAATGTTCACATACCTTTTTGGGTTGTACCAACTATAGGGTGAGGGGAGAGGGTGGATCAGCATCTAGACATCACAGGCCATAGATGCCGAGAAATAGTCCTACAATACACAGGGCAGCTTCCCCACCTGTCAAGGAAGTAACCATCTTACCAGGTCAATAGTGTTGAGGCTAAGAAATCCTGCTCTGGTTGGGTATAAACTGAGAAACCAAAGTAAGACACAGACACCCGGCTAGAGTGCACAATTGACTCCCACTCTCACCTTCCGACTCCGCTGCTCCTGGCCCATGTTCCCGGGAGAAGGTCAGGGCCTCCACTGGCTCTTCCTTGGCTGGGAGAGGTGGAGGATGAGTACTTTTAGCAACAGGTTGAGTGTTCTTTGGCTTGACAAATACAGGTCCTTTACCTACATGGTGATGGATTGGCCTGCGTCTATGAACGCCAGAAACCGTATAACCCATTCCACCAGGACAGATTTCCTTAAAAGCAGCTAGATTTGGGATGGGAAAATATTCCTTTTAAAAATCTAACAGTGCAAACTTATACAGAGGAAAATATCATGATGAATATCTCTTAATAAATCACTAATATAGTTACATTTAAAAACTTCAAAAACAGATGCAAAATGTATGCAAATTGCTTAAATTTCTGATAGAACTGCATATTTACAAGGAAAACTTCAGACTTTTTCTTTAAATAAACATTTATCCACCTGTTAGCTCCTTAAACTACCCAATCAGGATATATATATAATATTTTATATATTTATCACAGCATATATTTAGCATGTATTTTATATATATTTATAATATATCAGCAACCAACTAGGAGATATTATATCACATTATATATATAATATTAGCTATTACATACAAAATATATGTGATACGTTAGGAGACATTTACATATAAAAGACTTTTATATTGTATAACTCATGTTATATATATGTGCAATACTGGCAAAAAGCAGGCTTGCTTCTTTTCTCTCAATTTGGTATAATTTCATTAGCTATTAAACAAGCACTCAGTGACATCTCATGGAGTTAGATAATGAATAAGAAGGCAAAGAAAGAGGGGGAAGTCACTATGCCGGGAAATGAGGTGCTGAAATACTCAGGATTTGCTTCCCTGCCAAGGAACCCACATGGCTGAACAGAGCAGAGGGCTCTGCTGGCCAGGTGCTGATGAGGGACTAAAATGCGAAGTGTTCCAGCAGAGAACTTCTCAGGACAGTGAGAAGAAACTCCATGAAGTGAGACATGCTGAAGAGATGACAAACAAGACAGAAAGGAAATGCCAGACTAGGCTGCCACTCTTTTCAAGCAAAGGGCTGACAACTGGGCGAACTCCTAGCCAGAAGCAGCTGACTTAGTCACAGAGAGAACTAGGAGGTACTCTGTGCTCTGGAATCGTTATCTTGGCCAGAAAAAAAAAAACGGTGTGTATTCTTTAAAAAAGTCGACTTGGCCTGTGTGCATAATCCCCACAAATAAGTGAAGGGGAAAGACAGGGCCGTGTGTGGCCTAAGGAGGAAAAATCCGCCTAATCCCCTTGCTGTTGGTGTTGGAGACAAATAACCAAATGCAGACACTGAGGAGCTTATGGCTACTTTTTTATTTCTACTTTTAAAATTGAAAGTAAAATAAGTCATTTCTCACTTCCACTGAACAAGAGATCTTCTATTGAATGTTCTGGATCTAAAATTAGTTCTCAATAAAAGGAAACTCTAAAATACTCCTTTAAAGCATGATAGAATATCGTTTTTCTAAGGATTACACACTAAATGGTGGAGTCTCATTCTTATAACTAGAAAATAGAATTCTTACTTGAAAATGGTTTTCAGAAGAAAATGTCTTTCAATAAAATTTTCAAGTACTAATGAACTAATTTTTTTTTAAATCACCATATATCCAAAAATTAGTTAAGTGGAAATTGATCTTTAATATTATTTTCAAATTTAGTTATTACACTATGGAGTACGGGTATCCCTGAGTTACATTCACCATCTTGATTTATGCTTCATAGAAGGATTACAAAGCTATCAAAAACGAATTTAAAGGAGCCAGGGATTTAGCTCAGTGGCGCTGTGCCTGTCTCAAAAGCCCAAGGTCCTGAGTTGATCCCTGGTACCAAAAAAACCCAAAAACAACAACAACAACAAAAAACAGAAATGATACCCAAAACTGAACTTAAAGAGAAATGTATCTATGGATTATAAAACTTTGCACTTGTTATTTTAAAACAATGAGTGTGTTAGATGGAACAGGAAGGTAACACAGCCTGATGAAGGCACGTAAAATTATCCAGCCTATCAGTTAAATATTCTCTGCCTTAGGTGATATTATATGCTTTATTCTAACCACCAACAGAGGTGAATAATGATACCTAAATAATATCTAAATCTTTTCTAACATATATTTCAGCTTAAAGACACACATGGCCCTGTGAGATTTAATGCACTCTTCTAGGTGCGAACCAACTTATCAAATAAGTAATTTAGTAGGCTGTTTCATGCCTACCCAAGCCACTGAAATGGAGACCACTCCTTCCTTAATCAAATCATGCCCAATGTTTACAAGTTATATTTTGTTTTCTGCCATTTAACTCTGCAGGATCCTGCTTCAGAAATTTTTGACTCTTAGGTAGAAGTAAGATACTTAAAATAAATTTACTCCTTCGGGGCATTAGGCAATTCTGTACCAAATTCAAAGATAGCTCCCCTGAAAGCTCATACGAGTTTTGGCAGGATCTGCTCTGGAGTTATTAAACTTCAGAGCATAATCCAACCATGAATATAATCCCCTCTATTTCCAATTAAAGAAATTAAGTGCAATGTTCAATCATTGAGTAAGTCAGTCAACCCACAGAAGGTACAGTTACCGAAAAATGATGAGTGGCCAATCAGTAGGAAGGTACATGGTGCCTTCAGAACTTTTGGTCTTTATACTTACATATTAGACTTAGAGTCTTGGAAAGTGAGAGTAAAATGTACTGGCTTTTCTTAATATACAAACAGAAGTCTAACATTACCCAGAAAAAAGTAGGAAAATCTCTTTGCACGTCATTTTTTCCACTGATTTAACCTTGTATGCCTATGGTTTCTATAAAAGTGACAAAAACACATAGAACTCTTAAAAACTAGATTTAAAGTCAGAAGTTACCCAAGCTGCCAAAGTCATCCTGCCTACTTGTGTGGCTAGGGATGCTGGGGGGTGTACACCTGGCTGTGTCTTACCTGTGCCTGGGAGAGGACATTTCTCACAATGCGGACCCCAGGCCTTGCCCACACTACAGCAGCAGAGCTGCTTGGTGAGGTGTACAGACAGAGGGTGCAGACACTGCCTGCCGGAACTGACAAGCCGGTAACAGGGCCCCTTCTCTTCTGCCATCACAGGGGGCTCCGCTGAAGCAGAGAGACAAAGCCTGATGTCATGCAAGAAACAAATACCAGATTGGCATTTCAAGTCACAGCAAAATGAACCCCAAGGTGTATGAGACCATACTTCACAAAGACTCCACCTAGATTTAGGGCATCACCTTTCTTATAATTATGAGTCCATTTACCAAATGGGTTTAAAGTCAATGTCATGACAGCGATTGTCCTCATTTCTCACTGGACCTGTCTTCCCTTTTAGGAAAACCTTAAATCAGGAATGTGTGCACACGGGAAAAGAAACAACTTCAACCAAATCCTACCTGGCCAAATCAATCTAGTCATCTACAGCCAAGAGTACAACTGTGAGACTCCTTGTAGGCAGTGAGAGGCAGATCCAGGGTAGCGCTTGGTGATTGACCATGCACCCTGGACAATCAGGAGCACGGCTGGTCCTGCAGACTAGCAGCTGCCCTGCTCACTCTGAGCAGCCTGAGAGCTGGCAGGGCCCTGTCATGGCTCACCTTAGGCCAGGGAACATGAACAGGAAGCAGCAAGTGGCTTCTGGCCTGCAGTGCCACACAGGCCTCATTCTAGCCAGATAATATGGCAAAGAAGGAGCAGATGATATGATCACCTCCTTAGAAACCACTGAAAGCACACTGGGCTACTATCACACAGTTCCTATATCCTAGTCCTGATCTTCCACTCTACATTTAGTGGATAAGAGTTCATCAATCATACAGTCCAACTGTCTACCAGGAACCTAGGGCAAACATGAGGGTAAGTAAGAAAAAACTCTGCCTTCAAGAAGTTCATCCTCTAATGCACAAGTGAATGGAGTATGTTCTGCATGAGTTCAAAACTGCTGAATCTGACCATGTGTGATGTTGCCTCTGTCCGATCTCCACCCCACCCAAAGCTCTTGTCTATCATATCCCTGTCCAAATGAGGTTTTCCTAATTTGTCTTTCCCTTAACCAAGTCCTCTAGCACCTAGTGGTTCCAAATCACCTAATCTCCTCTCCCTTCTTGCTTAGATCTAATAGGACTGATGTCTCAGTTAGATGTTGTAAGAAATGATCTGATTCAATTAAGGTGCTATATAGTACATGGGAAAGGACAAAGGTTTGCTTGCTAGAAATACGGCCCAGGAGAACTTACTTTTTTTTCTTTCATTTTTACTTTTAAGCTACAAAAGATCAAGGGTCATAGACCGAAAATAAATGAAAGCTTAAGATCATGGTTATTACCCTAAAAAACATAGTAAATCCCTGGAATAAACATCTGTCATAATGTCATAATGTGTGTGTATGAGTGTATACAACTATAGATTATATAATCTTTACAATATATACACAGTTATGGGATAGCTCACAAAGGATTTTGCTCCAAAATTTTCTCCTAAAATTGACTGTTTGGACCTTACAATATTTACATCCATAGAAACAATGTCAGATCTTCTCATGAAAGCCTGTTTTACACATGGTGGGTCTTACTTATAAAACTAATCACATTAGTGTTAGTTCTATGTCCCAAGGACAAGAGCAGTTTTCTCAAATCCTTCACATGGGCAAACAGATGATGACTTCCTCCCATTTAAATTTTCTACAGCCACTTCCTTATATCTACCTTACTCGTATTTGTAGCGTACTGATGTTATCATACGCACCATGCCTGTTACAGTTACTCTATCCCCCTACCCAAGTACTCAATTCTGATGTGAACTGCCAGGTCTGCCCTAAATTAAGCCAAAATTTTAGATGAGTTATAGCGTTTTAATTGATATGTATGTGTGCTAACTATAAGACATTATTAATTAAAGTAAGTCTCTGGTTATTGAAATCTCATACATTGCACAAAGAAAAGTATAAAATTTCAGGAGTATAAAGGTATAAGTCAGGTGAGCTAATTCTTTCTAAACATCTTACCCTAAGACATATTGGTCTTATAGGATTTTCTCCTTCCATCACTTCCTAACCAAATATTCTCTGTGATTTCTTGGTATTCTAGGGTAGTGGTATTTTTTCCCATGATAGCTTTCACAGCAGTTCCAGTTCGGGTCTTTAGAGGAGAAAAAAAAAAAGAATCACTGGCTTGCAGAGTCATCAATAAGTCAATTGTTGGTGAGTCAGGCAGCGTCAGTTCACGTTCTAACTGAACATTTTGACCTACCCCAGGTACATGTAAGAAAAAATAACTAATACTAAATCTATTCCTTCAAATATTCCTTCAAATATAGGTGTGGGAAGGAAGAAAACTCCTTGAAAAGGTCTGGCTTACATATCTAAACTTTATTAATGTTTCCATGATTCACATTTTCTTTTATCTAGAACTACATGGACTAAAAGGGCTTCAACTGGGGCTCAGGCTTTAATAGGGTGATACCTAAATTACCTTTGTTCACTTTTTGTTTCAAGTGACCTGCAATGGCAATCCCATTTAATTAAACATATGAAGCATTGTCACATTTTAGTCAACGTAACACATAAGCCTGAGAACAATATGCAACCCAGAACATGCAAAATTGCATGTGTCTTTAACCTCAGTTTGGGAAGCTGATTATAAAGGGTAATTCATCAGTCTACTATATTTACAATGTCAAATATAGTACACACAATTACACACTCCACTGAGTCAGTAGCTTTTATGTTGTATTTTTTTAAAAATCAGAATTGCCAAAAGATTTCTGAAGAATAGGTGGAAATGGTTCTGGGTGGAACAGGACTGAGGAGCGATAACAAAGGGTGTGTGTAGGTTCTCATTAGTATGTGCACTGGAATAGGGCTTTTGTCAGTCTATATTTTTTTTGCAGGATGTGTTGCCAAAATCAAGATAAAAGATTCATATTGTAATTTAGGGGGAAAATATTTGGATGCACAAAACCTACTAGAAATGGCACACTTGTCAGGAAAATATTATTTTTGCTCTTGGCTAGAGATAAATCTTCAAAAGAGTAGTAAACATATACAGTACATATAGCTCTGTACCCAAGCATAGTAGTAAACCTAACCATACCTCCAAAGCTAGCCTCAACTCAATTACAAAACAAAGCAAAAAGGTAAAATGCTACATAGCTCTTTTATTTGGGTTCTTTAGTGGTGCATTAAGAAAGTTATACTAACAGCTTGGGTTGTAGCTCAGTGGTAAAGAACATGCCTAGCATGCACAAGACTGTAGATTTAATCCCAGCCCCACCACCTCCCAAAATAGGGAAGAAACTTATATGTAATGACAGCCCTAATTATAGGGCTATACAATAAAGCCATGCTACTATCAAGTACTAAAATGTGAATGATAAATATCACTAAAAAGACATAAATCTGGTACTTTAAGAATCTGAAGACTAGAGAGGACTTCAGAAAACAGCAAGGGTCTGGCTATTCTTACTAGCTTTTCATCACTCCCACTCTCCCTCCAATACTCATTCATTTCTTAATGAAATTCCACATTCCTTATCAGTCTCATCCCTTCCAGTTTATCATTTCTAAGGGAACGTATGTTAGAATGCAGGTAAGGGAGCAAGTAACGCCATTCTAATGAGTTTGAGGTTATTCTACTTTTCTTGAATTTGCTCTGATAAGGTCTAAAATTTTCACCTTTCCCCAGAAGACAGGCAGCGGCAGGTTTGGCGAGGGCTATATAGCATCCTAAGGCACAGGCACAGAGCTAGGAGGCAGCAGACGCCAGCATCCTTCTGCTTTCCTCCTTTGGCCTTGGTGAAGTCAAGGACAGAGAGGGCAAGAAGAGACAGTGACGTCGTAGCAGCTTTGGCTGAAGCCAGGGATTTCTGAGGGTGTTTGGCTCAGTGCGTCCAGGAACAGGGAGAGTTTCCTGTGGCTCCTCAGCCATTGCCAAGTGCATTTCTGGGAAGTCACAGATTCGGCCACACCTTTCATGGCCTGGATATGCCTTCGTTTCATACTGCCTGCGCAGCTGCTGCCGATCTTTACCATTTGCATGCAGGCTCTATCTCTGACTAGTTTTATACCTCTCAACAACAAGTAGTGCAAACCATAAGCAACAACTCTGTTCAGTGTGTGTGTGTGTGTGTGTGTGTGTGTGTGTCCCAATCCACTATTTCCCCATGACTATGAAAGACACTACCATCTTTCCAATTTTTCCTCTTACTCTCTGAACATTACCTTCTTCCCAAATTCTTCCCAAATCTCTTCTGAGTTCCCTATCGATTTCTTTACAGAGTTCACCAAAATGAAAGGCTGAATTGATCCAAATCACAAATCCTGATGGAACTTTACATATCGCTGTGATATTATATGTGGTAAATTCAGAGGAAAGAGAAATGTAGCTTTTGACTCAATAGTGCTAAAGGTTCCAGGTTTTCACTCCAAACTCTATCCTGGAACATTTAATTAGCAACAATGTCTCTTAACACTTATCATTTCAACCGTTGTAACTGAACCATAAAATTGAATTATTTATTTTTCAAATAAGAAAGGATGGTTGCTTAATAAGTTCAGAATTATTTGGGCAATGATGAGGGAAATAAATGCTAACAAAATGTGCATGTGTTTTAAAATTCTCTCTGGCAGGTTTCTGCAATCTCATTAAAACCTGGATGTCTGCCCTAAACTCTAGACATCAGATCTAGTCAAAGTCTCATAAACGTTCTCCAAGTTTACCTAATCTGCAACCTTCAACGTAAAAATTATAACCAGGCTGCAAGATAAATTACTTAAGAGGAAAAGAAAACACTGAAAATTTTTATATCCAAATTCTTCACAATCTTTTTATGCTTAAATGAGAAAACTACTTAGAAAACTTACATAATTCAGATCAGCCAAAAATTATCCCTAAATTATCTGGATGTTGTCAACAATGTGATTTTTGGCCTGGATTTTCCAAATTCTAACATCATTTTTCAAATATACCCTGTCTGCAAACTTAATTTTATGGTCTAATTTTACCACCTCCCCCTTTCAAAAGCCCAATAATTAGGTGTCCTCCTGCTTCATGATCAGAACTGCCTGCAAAATAACATGGAAAAAAGGACTTACGTGCAAAATTTCCTAATCTGCATTTGACAGTTTTTAAAGGAAAACAGTAGTGATTAGTAACAATATTTCAAAAGACTCAAAAGCCCATCTAAAAAGCAATACGTGTCAGCATTATTTTACTACATTTGTCTTTATTTTATCTTTACATGTCACAACTTATGGGGCAGAATCAAGAGAGATAATCTTAGCTAAAAATAAATAATGGTATCCTCATGAAGAATATTTTGACCTGATCAAATGGTAATTTAAAAAGTAGGGACAAGAAAGGTACAGATTAGGATATAACTAAAGCCACATTAAATAAATAAAAATAATAACCTAGCAAGATCAAAACAAATACAGATTTACTTCGCTTCTCAGCCTTTTGGCTAAGATCAAGTGAAATACAGATTTACTCTTAAAATTATCCTATCCTGCTCTTAAAATTTTTGAATTTCAACCTTTTAGAAATCTGCAGCGTTTACCTAGTTTTGTAATAATGGGCATGGCAATCTAAAAATTCTGTACTGGAGGACTTTTTAGCTACAAATGCATCTATGTCTAATTGGCATATGATCAGTGACCACACTAGATTAGTTATCTATTAGCTTGTTTCCTTGGTGAAACTATATTTTCCGAACCAAGAGTAGAACATGTGGCTTGATGGGGGATTTTTTACCCTTATTGTGGGAAAGAGAAAACCTCAGAGACATTTGTAAAATAAAACAATGTAACTTTGGAGGCATTTTGGTGGTTTTGGAGAACAATGGGAGAGAATATTTGAAATTAGAATAAAACCTGAAAATCTGAAATTCAGGGCCTTGGTAACTATTTTCCATACTTTTCCAACTTGCAAAGTAGAAGGAAACCTCATAAAATCAGACTCCAGTGACTTGGAATTTGGAATAATTAAAGGCAGGAGCTGAGACAAAGTTTAATTCAGCCTAAAGAAGACTTAAATATTTATGAGGGAAAAACCTGTTTCTATCTCTCAAGTACCACAAATGGTTGACCTACTCATTTTAATTAACCTTTCTTTTCACCAAAGTCTATTTCTGCAATTCACCATTCTGAGTTTTGGCTATTATATTTTTCTGAACACAATTAAAACGCACTTTGGAGAGGGTTCCATAATATAGGTTTACTTTACTGTATTAGACTGGTTTGCTGCCCTCTTGCCATTTTAATTAATGGGGTTTTCATAAATATTTATAACATTCAGTTGACTGAGTATTTTCCTTCTTTTGGATAAACCCCAAAGACAAGTGATGTAAAATAGAAACAAAAAGTCATCATTACTTACGAACACAACTTGAAAAGGTAGGGTCCGGCCCGAATCCCATTTTGCAGGTACATCTATAGCTGCCCATGGTATTCAAACACTCACCATTAGGGCACACACCTTGTAGCTGGCATTCATTAATATCTGGAGGGAAACAAAAGTCTTTTAAAAGAAAGACTCAAGTCCTGAAGGGCAGATTCTGGCTGTAAATGGCAGTCGTTTTCTTTTTCATTATAATAATCTCTCATTATTATGCTACAGTGCTGGAATTGAACCATGGGGCCTACACATACTAGGCCAGGGTTCTATCCCTGGGTTGCACACACCCCCAGCACCTTCTGATCTCATAGTAAAACTGGAGGATGCAGCAAGCTCAAATCACCTAAAATCAAATCACAGAATATTTATTGAACATCTATTTATTTAATATTTCTTATGTATCTACTACATGCTTAGTTCTTTTTGTATTTAATCGTAGTGAAAAATAGTTGACAAACACTTCCAGCATTCCCAGAGCTTACATGTTAGTTTCAATGTATGTTAGGTATTATGGACCACACAGGGAAGGCAGAGATTCTCGTCCTAGAGGCACTGAGAGTCTAGCCATGTCCAAATACATGAAAATCTGAAGTGAGAAGCAGTACAAGTTACCACAATTAGAAGAACTGTCGTAACTTGAAGATGTTCAATTATGAAGTTGCCTACATGGATAGTAAGAGCCACTAAAGGAAGCTGGAGGCAGCATCCAGGAGGAGGTGACACTCAGCAGGGTGCTGAAGGCTGGGTGTGCATGGTGGGGGCTGGGTTAGATGGGTGAAGGAGGAAGAGACAGAATATTCTCATGGGTAGGCACAGAGACTGGCCCAAGGAAGGGGCTCAGGAAATAGCGAGTCAAACCACTAACTGGAAAAACAAAGTTTCAAGAAGGTAAATAGTCGGAGACAGAGCTAGTAAAAGCCGGGGAAGGCTAGATTCAATTTTACTAAGAATAGGGAGCTATACAAAAGGTTTCCATGCAGCAGAAGGATGCAACCAAAAGTAGACTTTAGGAAAATTCATTGGGCCAGCACAGGCTGGGTGAGAAGAGATTAGAAATCTGATCACTGAAGGAGTAATGCAAGTAGAAGGCTAATGACAAACTAGGCTGGTGACAATGAGAACAATTGGAAAGATAAGGAGCAAACAGTTGGTTGTTTAAAATTTTCCCCCAAAGAACTACTGACAATGCACCATGCTCTACTATTCAACACAATGCTGAGAAGTAGGAAAAAGCAGTCAAAGATATCTGGGAGGCTTCTAATCTGAGAAAAGAGGGAAAACACACTGCTGGTTTTGTGGAAGGAAAGAATGGCAAAAGATGAGGAATTCAGTTTTACAGTCCAAGGTCACACTGGGATATGCAAGCAGAAATATTCAGCAGCAGCAGAAGGCTCTGGAATAAAGTGAAACAGGAAATCATAACTGGAAATGCAGACCTAAAATCATGTGCACATGGTGACCCAGGGAAAATCAAAATAATCTGAGACAGCAAAGTGCAGTGATTTTAAAAAGAAAGTTTATGCAGTCACTTGCTAAGGTAATGAAAAAGAGAAAAAGAACGTGGTAAATTAAAATGAAAACTTAGTAAGCATTTATATTTTATCCAGTATGGCCTACAAAGCTTAAAATTTAACAGACTTCGGCAGTTAGCACTTCTGTCTCAAATATACACATGCCCTTCCACCATTAATTATTCTATAAATTTTTATTAAGGATCTTAAAATATCAATTTTCTAAAGTTGGACACAATAATAGTAAAATATTACTAGCAGAATCTTCATATAAAGAGCAATAAACCACTATTAAAGCAAGTAATATTAATTAAAACCTGCTTTGGGTTCTAAGAAGTCATAGCTATGTATATGCACCTCTTTTCAGTTCTAAATTAATTTCAATGATAAAATATGACATTCGAATGCTAAGTTAATACAAACTTGATGAACACATTTTATGGTGCTCCAACTTGGATGTAGCTGGAAACCAGGACAGCTAGATTACACCTGGCACAGCTGCCTGGTCTAGCACCTGATCATCTCATTCTTTATCAGACTGTGTGCTGTGCTGTAACGCACATTTATGCGCAACATGTAACTGAAAATATTCCCCCATAACTCATTCTTCTGAAGAAAACCACTAAGAAGGAGCAGGAAGAGCGCCAAGTCTAGATGGAGCTTACATCGTACAAGCGAAGCCTCAAATTTGGGTAACCAGCCAGCTGTGGTCAGAAAGACTGGACAGAATCTCTGCTCTTCTTCCCCTCCATTGCCACAAGGGTATGACTGTCAGAATGGGCTGTCCCCGTGTTCACTGGTTATGCCATTACACATCCCATGATCACTTCTCGGGACTGAGTTTCCCCTTGTTAGTGGGTTTCTATGACAGCACAGTCCCAGCCTCGAAGCTGGGACCAGGTTATGGTGGAGGCTTCTTCTCCGATTCATAAACGCCTGATTTATATGTAACCACTGCACTGTGCCCGCTTCCAAGGCCTCCCCTTCGCCACCCTCAGCCACAGCCTTGATTATGACGCCACAGGGTCAGTAAACAAGAAATAAGGCTTTAAAAAAGCAAGGACCAAGCAAACCTAAGGATGTAGACAAGAAGGAACAGAAAAGCGCACTTGAGAGGGAATCATGTAAGATTCCTCCAAGCTCCACTACTCTAACCAGTCTGTGTCACCAGCACTAGCACCTCCATTGCCCTAATGGCACAGGGACCTAGGAACATGGACCTGGCTGCGCAATGCATACTGACAGCTTCCAGAAAAACTCCCTTTTCCTTCTACTCCTTGGTCAATTTACTTTTCATCATAATTTCTGAAATACTATGCATTAGAGATTAATTAAATTTTCAAGCTGCCCCTATTTTACATATACACCAAAGTGTATCAATCTTAAGTATACAGCTAGATGATTTTTACATAGACAATGTATGTGTCTACATATGTGTGCACGTATTGTGTTCCCACAAGAACACGATTAACAACATTTCCATCACCTCAGAAGGTTGCTTCAAGCCCTTTCCCTGTCGACTTCCTCTTTACCCACAAAGAACTATTATTCTGACTCCCATTACCCATTAGTCTTGCCTATTCTTGAACATCATAACATAAAGGGAATATTATATATTGTATATTCTTTTGATGGATTTCTTTTACTCATTATAGCTATGAAATTCATCAACATGGTTGTGTGCAATAACTTATTTTTTTCATTGTTGAGTAATATTCCATCGTGTAAAAGACACCAAAATTAATCTGTTCATTCTACTATTGACAAATATATGGGTTAGTTCCCATTTTGAGCTATTAACAATGATCTATGGGCATTCTTATGTAAGTGTTTGTACTCATTATTATTGGGTGTATAGTGTATCTAGAGGCAGAATTTCTGAATCACTACAAAAGCTCTAATAAATTGTCAAATAGTTTTGCAAAGCAGTATGCCAATTTCCATTTCCAGTACCAGAAGTTACATGTCCTTGTCAGCTTTGTATCTATCTTATATTTAGTCATTCTGGTGTACCGCAATGTAATCTCATTGTGATTTTTATCATGCCCTTCTCTGATGAGTGACGATATTAAGAACTTTTTCCATATATGTATTGGCTACTGACATATAAAACCTTCCTCTTCGAAAATGTAAATACCCACAGGAATGTTCTAGGTTAGTAAGATTGCTCTCCTTTCAGCACTCAGGGAAGATCAGTCTGTGACTCTCAAAAGAGTGTGGGGTGTTCTTGCCTAGGGGACATTTTGGGGTTGTCATGGGTCTGAGGTACACATGGTAGAGGAACCCCTGGGATGCTAAACATTCTGACAGCACAGGAGTCCTTGACAAAGTTTTGTTCAGCCCAGTACATCAATAAAGTCACACTGAGAGACTCACAGAGATGTGATTAAAAACATGAGCTTGTAAGTGCAAAAGGCAGCATTCTGAAGCGAGGCTGTCTCTGCAGGGAGACAGGATGGAGGCGGAAGCTGCCACACAAGAGGATTTGATTCAGTGTCCGTATCTTCTACAGCTGGATGCTTCCCTGTTGTGTCAGAGACCGTGCCTTGGACCCAGGATAAACTAGAGGCCGAAGAGCCACTGGGCTCACCAAGTTGCTGGGTTCAGGTCGTGTAGAAAGTGATCGGTAAGACCAGTTCTAATACTACCTGTCAGACAGGACCTGACAGGATTCGCCACATCCGGGTGACCTGCAGACCTATGCTGGAGCCAGGGCACCTGCACAGCTTCGGTAAGCAAGGCCAGTTCCTTGCGCCTGGTGGAAACTCTGAGGTTCTATGGTAAGATGGTGTTTGTTAAGAAAACTTGAATACTACTAATCTGTATTATTTCTGTTGACAAATCACATTCTGAGTTTCAACAACCCACAAATTAAACTGTGAAAAGCATTCTATTATCTTCCTGCATAAATTTATACATCTAAAAATTATGTAAGTTTTTATTTTTGTTTTCTGCCACTGCATTCTTTCATACCCTGCTTTGTTTCCAAAGGGCTGTGGGTCTATATCCTTTGTGTTAAACGAAAATAAGATGCGTATTTGTCTAAATTTTAACAATCACATGAAACATGATGAGCAAATTATGAGTTACAATTCCATTTAGATTTCAATTCTCCAGGCTATTTCCTTTTTTAAGAGAAGTTCCTCCAAGTACCACAAAAAAAGAAAGAAAATTTTCTAACATGATTATAATATTTATAAGTTTATAAGTAACTTACATTTGCCAAATATAATAAGAATTTCTGAAGTCTCATATTTAATGGGGTCAACCCATGTTGCTTAATGTATTCTGATGAAAAGTGCTTAGTTTCAGAACACAAATGGACAAACAAATGAAAGCATTCATTGCTCTCACTCTGTAGACTGCTGAGTTTCTCTGGGAAGCTGGTGCTGGTGCGAGCATGGTTCCCAGAACTGCTTCTGAGTTAAAGAACGAGGGCCAAAGGGAGGGCTGAAGGTGCTCATTCTCCTGGAAGCCAGCCGCCCGTTCCTTCCTCCCTTCCCAGCTCTGAGTCAGGGCAGTCTACAGGTTTACAGAAGCAGAAACAGGGAGAAAGGCTCAGCCGGGTCCAGGTGTTCTTCGACAGCAGGCAAAGTTGGCAGAGCTACAGCAAATGTGAGGGAGATTTACATCCTTCTCCACTTACTGAAAATATTTATAAGTGTTTCTGTCTCTACAGCTTACCAAATGCCTATTGTGCATTAAAAATACAAAACTGCTCTCCTTGTAAGTCTAAAATGGTCAAAAATTGGCCATGTCATATGGTTCAACCTAATACAACAGAAATAAGACAGCTAATCGTCTATTAACCAAGTAGCATAAAAATACAGATCGGTGGACACGTATCATTCCAGCACTCCCTGGGGCCCTGGGTTCAACCCTCAGTATGGGGGGGGGGGCAGAGGGAGGGGGATGGACAGGGAGAGACAGAGAGAGACAAAGAGACACAGAGACAGAGAGAGAAGGTAGAAGAGCCAGAAAATATGCATAACAAGAAACTCTTTAAACAACCTAATATAAAACAGCCTAAGGAGTTCAGTTCTGGGGAATAATATAATAATCCAGTACAATGAGATGAATCTCTTCCTCCTCCACCTTTTTATTTATTTACTTGTATAGCACACCTTATCCCACTGGAGCTTCATAAGAATTCTGGATGCTGAGCAGCACAAAAGTAGTTACCATTTCATAGAGATAATCTTGTCCAATGTCATATTTTTAAAAAAGATTAAGGGAATGGGCAACCTAATGGGAGAAATATCCCAATAAGATGTACCTTTTGGTCTAACTAGAATATTTAATATTGTTAGTAGAGCATTTCACTTAATTTCTCTTGATCTCAGTTTCTTTTCATGTAATATGAAAGAGCTGATGTAGATAATTCCCAAGGTTACTTGTAGCTTAACTATTCTTTGATTTCAAAACAAACTGCCAGTTTCCAGGGTAGAAAACGCCAAGAAATAACATATGACATTTAATGCATGATATATTATGAATAGCGTAAGTGCCCTTGTAGGAAATAAATATACTTTTATGCATCTATTCTCCCAGAGGAAAGTATGTTTAACAAAGTGAGTAATAATTTACTCCCTCTTCAGTGACTCAAGTTTATACAGGAAATGAGGCATGTCTAGTAACTAACATGAATTAGGGACAAGGTGAGAACTGCACATGAAGATCTTTATACTGTATAAAACCATGAGGCTTTATGGAGATTCAGCTGTGTATGCTCAGCTTTTGTTGATGGACAGAAATTCTATTCTAGAATTCCATTAGCAGTATGATTGCCTTTTGAAAGCAGAAAAAAAATGAATCTTGAGATAAATACCTTTCCCAGCCAGACTGACTATTTGGTCATTTAAGAAGGATTGCTTACTTCAGGTAAAAAACACTGCTCTTCAATGGCCATAACTTTCAAAGAAGCAGGTTTACTCTGGGTACCGCGTAACAGCATGTACCACTGAAGGCACATGAAGATATTTCACCAGGTATATGCAGGCTCAAACATTTTTCAGTCAGTTTCTAGATCTTTGGCCTTAAATATTTTCTTTTTAAGCTCTTGAGAAAACATGTGCTAATCTTTCTTTTCTATCTCCCCCTTTCGTCACCAGCTTTTTCTTTACCAAGGCAACCTCCTACCTATCCAGACTCTTTCTAGACTTCCTGGGTACAGTGTTCTGCAATGCAGAATTCTCACAGGCACCAGAGAAATGAACAATTCACAAGTATGCTCATCCCAAAGAAGAGCCACAGAAAAAGCAATGTCTGATCTGGTCCACTCCAAGGTTCTGACAAAGATGCTTCAAGCACATAGCTAATACAAATATGCCAAAATGAATCTTTTATCCATTTGACTTATTTCTAAAATGCAGATGCTAGTCTTAACATGTGTGAGTTTCTCTAAATTATTTCAGAAGACAAATGAGAAAAAAAAAGTTTGAAGATCAATGTTCTAGAGCAAATTTTCCCAAGGTATTTTATACAAAACACAAGATTTGGGAGGCCTTTGCTAAGAGAGGATCTCCGGCCAAATATGTTTGGGGAAACTGCATTTCTATGTACAGTGGATAGCGCATTAAAGACCCAAGAGGTCCTTTGGCACGAACTCTTGCTTTTCTTTGTTTAACTTGGTGTTTTCTACACATTTGGCCGTGGAACCCTTTTTCACACACAATCTATTCACAGCCCTCTGAACTGGTGGTCCGTGGGATATTCTCTATGAATCCTGCTCTGTGTGGCTGGCCCGAAAAGCTATTGTATGGGCTACAATGATGTTGTTATGTTAGCTTCAATGTAGGCTTCACTGCTGCCAAAGCCTTCCCGCAACCTGTGACCGCCCACTGCTCTAAAGTGATGATCTACTGCCATGGGACTCATCCCCAGACTCACTGAGAGGAGTTAAACCACGGTGGGGGCAACTCGCTTTCCTTCCAATTCCTGTCTTCAGGGCAACATGATAAAAGCACTGTCACAGCCCAGAGAATAGCCTGCAGTTCTTTCTTGATACATATGTGGCCCACATGGAAGATGCTGCTAATAACACACACTGACTCCATTGGTCTTGGACTTCTAACTACATTCTATTAGACACTACATTAATTTCTCTGTGAAACATTCACAGTAACATGAATCCACCACAGGCCCTCCTCATCATTCACAGATACAGCAGGCCTCTTCCCATGGACTTTACAGCCCCAGAGATTAAGGTCAAAGAGCTATTGGAAAGTACAATGTGCTAATGGGTCACTTCACCACTGTCTTTCCTGAAGAAATTATAATAAAATAAACAGACATTTCCTCTTGAAACCAATCCCAGTGATATGAGCATAGTAAGAGGACACACCAGAAATATGATCCTCAAATGCATAGGAATGAACCCTAACCAATTTGTACACACAAAAAAATGATGCGCAGGCAAAGATCAAAAATTTTAAATTCATACTAAAAGAACTCTGTGATTTAAACTAGAAACTGCAGTGGTAATAATGCCCAAGACAGTAAAATAGCACCTTCAAATTAGGAAAATACCTACCAATTCCTTGTGAGCCATGGATTATTGTAAAATATGATTAAACATGATATGAAGTACTCCATGGTTTCTTAGGTTAAGTCACTTACCATAGCAGGAGATGATGCCGAACCTCTGGTAGGCCAGACAAAAAGAATACTACAGTGGACCCTTGACTTACAAACTCAATTCATTCCCAAGGGCTGGTTGTAACTCAAGTTGGTTAACTGTCTTCAAGGTCTCTCTCCTGTATAATTTTAGGCCACACTTTCTTCCAGGCAGATCTCAGTGTCCTCAGAGAGACACTGGCCCAGGATTTCTCAACTAACCCCACACAGGAAAGGATGTGGTAATGTTCCTTCCAGAACTCTTTAAGGATTAAATCTGTATCTGAGACCATCTGGAAGCACATGCAGCCAGCATGTGGGTTGTAACTCAAGACTTTGGCCATAAGTTAAAACTAAAATTCCGGTCTTAACCCAAGTTGTTCACATGTCAGGGAAGTCATAACTCAAAGGTCCACTGTAGATGTTTTTTGTGCTTTGAAGAACTGAATTATCAAGTCTGGATGGCTCTAGTCTTAGTTTTATCCATTGATTTATTGCTATTGTTTCCCAAATATATAGCAAAAGCAATGGATTTTAAGTTTCATCTTTTTTTTTTTTTGTACTGGGGATCAAACTCAGGACCTTGTGCTTGTGAGGCAGGCGCTGGCACCACTGAGCTAAATCCCCAGCCCTTAAGTTTCATCTTTATATCTGTATTACTCTCATAGATATTCTTCTTTCTTCCCAGTAGTAAATAAAAGAATTCCCTGTTTATAATAGAACTGAAAGGAACTTTAGAGACAAAGATCTAAATGCAAAATAAAGCTATATAAAGAGAGGTCAAAGAAGAAAATGATGAAAGAAGGGGAAAAGCATTGAAAAGATTTTGAGTAAAAACACCAGTGGAAAGCCGGTGTGGTGGCACATGTCAGTAATCCTAGCACTCAGGAGGCTGAGGCAGGAGGACTGCAGTGAGTTCGAGGCCAGCCCAGGCAATATAGTGAGTTCAATACACAGCAAGACCCTGTCTCAAGAAATAAAACACAGAAAAAACATCAAAGGATATTATCATTTCACTAGCTGAAACTCTGAGCATTAAAACTGTACTGCCCACACACTTGTATCCACCACTCTGGGAGGCTGAGGCAGAAGGCTTGCAAGTTTAAGCCCAGCCTAGGCTACTAGTGACTTAGAAAGATTCTGTCTCATGGGGGAAAAAAAAAAGTAATAAATGCATCTCAGTGCAAAGGCCCTGGGTTCAGGCTCCAGTACAGGAAACAATTTGTATTTGCCACATACTGTTTATTGAAAGAAGCCAGACATAAAAGAACTCATACTGGATTTGAAAATTCATAAAAGACAAAACTGATGTGTGGTTGTCTGAGTCAGAGTATTGGTTACTTCTGGAAAACAAGGATAAAGTAAAAACCAGGAAGTGATGAAAAGAAGGAATACTGGGTGCAGGTAATATTTTATTTCTCATCCTGAGAGATAAGACATAATTGTGCTCACTTTGTGGTAACTTGCTAAGCCATAAAATCCTGTGATTTGTGCACTCTTTTATACATAGGTTGCACCTTCATAAAAGTTTAGTTAAAAATATAACTCCATCTAATATAATTACAAGAATCATCTTTTACCATCAATACTTTTTTGATATGGCTTTCAAGTTTAGATGTAACATGACCTCACAGTAACACAAATAAAGATCTTTGATTCCTTTTCTCTCAAGCAGAATGTATTTATACTTGGTAAAGTAATATAAACCATCAAAGTGTGATAGAATAATTTTTAAAATGTCTCAATTCTCCATTTCTCCCTGAAACTATGCTCTTTGCTATGTGACTTTGTAGCTTCTCCCATGGAGAGGTAGAATCTATTTCCCATCCTCTGATTCTAGTCCAGCCTTGTGATTTCCTCCCATCACTCCAGCAGAAGTGACAGTGCATCAACGCCAAGCCTAGGCCTCAACGGCTTTTGTTTGCATTCACCCTCTCTCTCAGTCTTGCCGCCCAAGCTTGCTGCCTAGAGGATGAGAGATCAGAAGGAAAACAGTCGAGCTATCTAGAAGAGGCCATCCTGAACTATCAGCTGTAGGCACTCAGCAGGGGAACACAGGTGCATGGCTGAGCCGTGTCAAGGTCATCTATACCTGGCCCAGGTGAGCAAATCGCCCAGCTGCCCCCCAGGAAGCAAAAGGGCTAATGCATGATTGCTTTATTAAAGACTGTTCAATAGGGGAAGGGGCAAGAGGAGAAATGATATGAGAAGGGGCTATCTCAGAATTCAAAAGAATCCAAGCTTTTAAAAACAGAAAAAAACCTCTGGAACTGTAAACATTCTACTTGTTAAAGACTTGGGATAAAGCTGTGGAGATAATGATAGTAATGCTAATAATGAAAGAGAAAAATCACTTTAACTACAGACATTTAAAATAAGCAAATTTGCTATAAACAATGAAATTTAGAGAATTCCGTGTTTTTATGCATATTACTAAAGTAAGATAACAGAAGAGTTAAATGTAAATAGCGAAAATTTCATATAATATCTAGTGTCAACCCATTGGTAGATCTTCCATCACTTAATTTCTTTGAGCCTCAGAACTCAGTTTCATTATCAGTTTAAGAAAGAAAAAAAAAGACAGAAAGAAAGAAAAAAAAGACACTAGTTAATTCACAAGGTTGCAACCAAAGCACCCAAAACAAGGGTACTACTAAATAAGCCTTCAGTTACAGCTGGCAAAATGTGCAAGGACTGTATGTAGGTTTAAAAAAAGAGAGAGACATGTAGGTAATAATGAGCAAAGAGTACATTTACTGATATTTGAAAAGGGAAATTTATCAAGTCAGTCTTGTATAAATAGTACTGCAAGAAGAACAGGCCTATGAGTAGAGAGCTAACATTACCATATGGCTCTAGACGGAGGGACTTCAGGGAGCAAGTAGAAATTTCCATAAATCTGCTAGTCAGGAAAATGAATCAAAGTAAAAACCTATAAACTAATTTAAGAGTTTAATGTGTGTGTGGCTCGGGGTACAGCTCGGGGACAGGGCCTGTGCCCAGCCTGTGAAAGTCCCAAGTTCAATCCCCAGTTCAACTCAAAACATCACAAAACAATAAAGTTCTAATTTTATTTGCCAAAGAAGCAATCAGTATCAATGATTTGAACGTGAATATTCTTCAGATGAGAATAATTTTATGAAATAGCCTAACAAAAATTCAGATTTCTAGCATGTTTTAAAAGTTAATAAATGAATACTTTAAAATTTGAAACAAGAACAGGTAACTATGAAAAATAAAGAGAAGCATTGGAAATAAGAATATAATCTTAAAATTAAAAAGGCAATGGATGAGATAATACCTATGAGGGAGGGCAGAGTAAAGCAGGAATTAGAAAAGTGAAAGATGGACTTGAGATATACACTCTCAAACTGCAGCAAAAATAACAGGGGCATAAAAGCACAAAAAGATTTCTAAGAGGCATGAAAAATAGGCTGTGACATCTGTCTAATAAGATATTACACAGAAAAGCATAGTGGAGAATACTTGGTGAACATTTTTCAAGTGTGAGGAAAGACGTGAGTTTTTTTGGATTGACATCACCTTCTACTGAGTAAAATGAAGATAAATTCTAATGCATACACATCATGATAAAACTATAGAACACAAAGAATTAGGAGAAGCTCCCCAAAAAGAAAAGATTCCTACAGAGGAAGAGGTAGGGACAGAAGTCAGAAAGCACTGGAATAAGGTAGTCTGGAAAACCATTGTTAACCCAGAAATGTACATGACGAGTCTAGTTATAGAAAGAGTGCAAAATAAAGCTACCTCCAGACATATAAAGCATATACTTCCCAGTAGCTGTCATTTCATAAAAGAACTGTTAAAAGGTATAACTTCAAGGCAGAAAATTACCAAGTGAAAATACAGAATGCTTAGTTAAACTTGAATTTCAGACAAATAAATACTTTTTAGTGTATTTCCCAAACTATTTGCTGTTTATCTGAAATTCAGATTTAAATGGACATTCTCTGATTTATGTGGAAACCCTTCTCAGAAGAAGACATGAATGCAGAAAGCAAGCAGATACAAGAAACAATGCTAGTTCCCAGAATCCAGCGTTATGGCTGCCGTCGTGCCCCGTGTTGCCTCTCTCTCTTCTCTGCTTCCCTTTTTCCTGGGTCTCCTGCTTTTCTCTGCCCCTCTTGGCGGCAGCGGCCTGCACACTAAGGGCACCCTTCCCCTGGATAGTCACTTTCTACAAGGTCATTCCCAAAAGCAAGTTCGTCTTGGTGAAGTTCGACACCCAACTAAGGTGAAAAACAGGACGAGTTTAAGCGACTGGCTGAAAACTCAGCTTCCAGTGGTGATCTCTTGGTGCCAGAGGTGGGGATCTCAGATTATGGTGACAAACTGAACATGGAGCTGAGTGAGAAATACGAGCTGGACAAAGAGAACTACTCAGTCTTCTATCTCTTTCGGGATGGAGACTTTGAGAACCCAGACCCATACAGTGGGGAAGTTAAGGTTGGAGCCATCCAGCGCTGGCTAAAGGGCCAGGGTGTCTACCTGGGTATGCCTGGTTGCCTGCCTGCCTATGATGCCCTGGCGGGTGAATTCACCAGGGCCTCTAGTGTGGAGGCCCGCCAGGCCCTCTTGAAGCAGAGGCAGGACAACCTGTCAAGTGTGAAAGAAACCAAAAAGAAGTGGGCTGAGCAATACCTGAAGATCATGGGGAAGGTCTTAGATCAAGGTGAGGACTTCCCAGCAACAGAGATGTCTCGAATCACCAAACTGATTGAGAAGAACAAGATGAGTGATGGGAAGAAGGAGGAGCTCCAGAAGAGCTTAAATATCCTAACTGCCTTCCAAAAGAAGGGGTGGAGAAGGAGGAACTCTAAAAAGGCACTGGAGTTTCCCAGGGTTTGCTGGGCTATGTAGGGAGGGGAGAATTACCTGCTGGCTGTTAAGACTCTTGTGGAATATAAGGGGGTGGCAGAAAAACTGGTATTAAACCAGAGATCTGACCCCTGAATGTGCCTGGACATTGATGCAGATGTGACCATGCTTAGGACATCTCTAGAGCCAGTCTGGGGATAGCTGGAACACTTACCCTAATGATTAGCAAATGTCCCCTCTGAAGGAATTGGTGCTACAAAGAGGAGGGTACTGCCCAGGTCCTTGACAAGGGTAATTCTGATTCAAATAAAGTTTCGGTGTTTTGGTTAAGTGGAAAAAAAAAAGAAACAATACTGACTGCCAAAATTAATAAATGATCCATATAGGCATTGAACTACTGACTGTATGGGAAAAAAAGCTTTCTATATTCCCATTAACTAGAAGCTTGAAAATCATTGTAAAATGATGACTCTTAGCTAATCCATAAATTCATTTTCTTTCATATGTCATAATGGCCTCTGGACATTTCCATGGACCAAGTCTCTCCTTGACCAAACTCTAAGCAGGCTCCTTGTTCTGTTCTCAACTGTGGACCCTGACTTTGAGTGTTTGTCTATTCATTGTCCAAGGCCAGCAAGAATCCTGCTGAGTCAGTGCAGCCAGAATGCGCCACCCTCTGCATCTGGCTGAGTTTGTCATCTTCTACCATCTGTCAGGTGATGTTTGGGCACCTAACCTGCCTTCAATAAGAACACGCAGGTCCACCAAGCCAGAATCCCCCTTTAGCCTGCACACACACCTCCACTTATTCTATCCACTGACACCCGAAGGGTCACCCAGTGTCACCTCTTCACTATAGATTTTCATTTTTTCCTTGCTGTATTCAGTTGAGCCCAATCTCTTGCCTACTCTGAAACTCCACTGCCGTGGTCCATCTACCTATTGCCAAGAGTCCCTTGAATACAGTTTGCCTTTTTGTTCTTTTATCTGAATTTTATTTTTACTTTTTAATTGATACAAAGGTATACATATTTATGGGGTCCTATGTGATGTTTCAAAAATAGGGAACACTTCACAGGTTTGCATGCCAGCCTTACACAGAGCCATGAAAATCTTACTGCATTGTTCCAATTTTAGTATGTGTGCTACTGAAGTGAGTGCTGCTGCCTGACTGGTCCGTAACAGATATGGATATTTTTTCTTTAACAGTGTTAAAATCAGCATAAATTCTTTAACTGTTTTCCTACCACATATCAAAAAGCCTATAATTACTTATAAATAATTCATGTACATGGTGCAGATAGTTAATTAGAAGAGCACCTTCAAATTCTCAATCATTCCCTCCCACCCTGTCTGTTTTAACCCTGCGCTATGCCATGGGCCACGTTCCTTTCTCCAGGCACGCAGGCTCTGAGGGTCTCACCCACACTTTCTATTCTTCATTCACCCAGTTTCCTCAAAGCACCCAAAGCCCAGTCCTCTTCTACTTGCTCAACATATTGCAGTTCATACTCACTACTTTTTGTAATCAGTAAGTGGACTGAAATACAAGCAACCATGCAGACAAGCTCTTCAAGGCCAAAAAGCCTCGCATACTGTTTACTTATGTGGACTACTGATCAACTCATTGAACAACAGAGAGACGCCCTTGAAAAACATGGGCATTATTTTTCTTTTTTTTTTGTCCAAATAAAGTTTGATTTCAGATGCACTTTGGGGGATTTTTCTAGCTCAAAGACCTCCATTCAAAGTTTTGGCAGCAAATAGAATTGTGCCCTAATGTCTCAGTCTTCTTCATTTATTTTATTAAAGCAAAACAAGCAGTATAATAGAACGAAGCCCCCCCAAAAGCTATGGGGACAGCTCTTTCATATTTCCTTTAAAATGCTCATCTGGCCTCAGCTAAAATTCAGCTACAGTTGGGAAAGTGAACAAAACAAATTACATCCTGCTGATTCAAACTGCTTTAATTACAGTAAATTATAAGGGGAGAAACAATGTCTTACTCATTACTCATCACATTATTTTCTGTCTATGGCTCTGAAGTACCATATCAATTAATATTTATGGCTTATGGAATCACTAAAATGTTTTCAGATTATCAATGAAAAACACACACATAGTAATGCACAGAGTCAGTGATAAAAATGCAAACATCTTCTAGTCATGTATTTTAGCACTGCCCACAGCATCTCAGCACATACTAAAAATGTAGGACATAATATTAAGTTGACTTTACATCTGTAAAGTTATAAAACTGGTAAGTTATTTTAATGTCAAGGGTTAATAAAAATTTTCATTAAGTAGACTAATCTCTGTTTTCAATTAGGACCAAGTTGTCTTTTTATTGTTTGTTTGCTTTTGGTACTGGGGATCGAACTCAGGACATTGCGCTTTCAAGGCAGGCAGCGGAACCACTGAGCTAAATTCCCGGTCCCCCAAGTTGTATTTTTAAAACTTAGATTTATAACTAACTTTTTAAGAATGCATTTATCTTGTGGCAATTTATGAACAAAGAAGACTGCTCAAACACAGGGACTGAGCTTTAGAGTAACCAGAAGGGAATAGGAGTCCTTACTACCATTTCCACGAGTATTGTTTCATTTACTTCTCGTTCTTCATCAAACTCTTAGCATAATAATCAAGTGACACATGATGAATGCCACCCTAGATCCACCAGGAAATGTGATTGCATTGTTTGTTATGATAAATGAAACAAATTATAACAATTCTATAACGTTGAGAATGGAGCGGCAGGGTTTAGAGCTCCCTGTGAGTGTATGTAATAAATCACTCCTTTGAAAAGATAATCGCTGCTCCACTACAGGGGAGAAAGAAACCCAACTTCCAGGGCAGTTATCTGAAAGCTCCTCAAATTAACTTGTGCACAGTTGGCTCTTTGTTACCTAGAGCACATTAGTAAACGCTGCTTCAGGACACTGGTTCATTTCACTAAAGGAATAAGGTAATTCTAGGTATAATCACTTTAATTTTAAATGTGCTTTGTAAACTGAGAAGACGCTAGACTGTAAGAACAATGTGGAATGTACCACTAGTTATATGCTTAATGGGTTTCTTTTGAAAATTTCTGTTAGGGATAACAAAATCAAAAAGCTTTAGGGCCCTTGGAAACTAAGGGTACATATGTAATGTGAGAATGTTCTATTTCATTTTACCAACCAATAATATTACAAAAGGAGTGAAATTAAGCCCTTCTGTCCATAGTGACTTTAATAGATTATGCTGAATGAAATCATATTATGTTATGAGTCACACTCCTGTGCAGTGTAGTTTAGCGATGCTTTCTTGAGGCACCAAGGAACAGAATTTTCTGTGGTATTTCACTCTAGAATTCTTGCCAAAAAAGTGTAGCACTGCTTTGTAGACATCCTCCTGGGACCAGCATAAGCCAAGATTACGGTGTTACTGACCAACCATCAGTGGAATGACCGAGGCAGAACCATGTGATTTGCTCAGCATGAACAAAACTTGCTAAAGGTCATTCGGCCACACAGAGGAAAATACAAAAATCCCAAGCGTTTTATACAGGCTTCTCCATTCTTTTCTGCTAGGTGAAATAAGAAGGCATTACTTACAAATTTTAACTTCTACACTGACATGTTTATAAATGTGAACTGTTGTTATGAACCTTGAATCAGCTACAAGTATTATTTTTTAAATTAAAATCAATAATAATTGATTGGACTTATACTAGCTCTCACAACAGATGGTATATCTTGTGTTCTAATCATCCAGTATTTTCAGTAGCAATACTTTAAAACATACATACACCCACACATAGACATAGATATACATACATTTTGTATTTATGTATACATACATGTATGCACGTATACACGTATATTCTACATACATATACACACATAGACATAGACATATACACTTTATGTTTATGTATATATACACACATATAAACACATATTCTATATACATATACACACATGCCTACATATGTATAATATGCGCATGTGTGCATTTGGTGAAAGCTGCCATGCTGTACATAAAAACATAGCTGGTCAGAGGATAATCCTGTTTGGGCTTCTTATTGCCTGTATGACTGTGGGAAAGTCTTGTGCTCTGTGTCTCAGTTTCTAACTGGGATTAATAATGCCCATATCTCATATGATCGTTCTGAAGATTAAAGGAAGCACATAAGCTATGAACAAATACATAGTGAGCAATAAGGGGTAGGGCCTTTTCCCGGCAATATAATCAGATGGCTGAGAGTGGAAGTTCTGGCTCGGTCTACCTGGGTTTGATTCCCACATCTTCTACCACTTCACACTACACTATATGCTGCATAAATTGCTTCACTTCTCCAGGTTTCAGTTTCTCCAGCTGCAAAATGGTGACAATAATATCTACTTCAAAAAGGACTAATGGAGAGAAAACTGTCCCAAAGTGTTTATTATGTGACGTATCTGCCATATAATAAACTTAGTTACTGAAATCAAATTAAGTTAATGGTCAAGATAATCAGTTCCTTATTTACCACTTTATAAATCAATGGACTCTGTGCTTAGGTACCCAATTTGTCATGAATCACTAAAAACGTCTTGGTTTTATCTGTAGGTCACTGGTACTCAGCCAATTAAAGTTTTAGTAAGCCACTCATCAATAAGAAATAAACTATTTCTTAATTCACATCAATTTTTTAAAAGCTATTATGAGTTATGGTCTCCGAGTTCACAAATGTAAGGCTGGATCCTTGACCTTTGAGAGGTCATAGCCTATCAAGAAAAGAGAGATGGAAACAAATGCTAATACTCAATATAAACAAATGATCTCAACACAAAGCAGGAAGAGATCCTAACACTGTCTGGAAGACTCTCACAGGAGCAGAAGTTTAAGCCCTAAACCCAGACCAAGATGAAGACCTGTTTGGTAGCAAAGTTTTGGTACTTTTGTGAATGGTACTATGTTAACTCTAAGTAAGCTGTGAAATGTTAAAAGATGTATATTACAATTCCTAGAAAAATTACTTAAAATAATCCAAAAAGATATTATTTTTTTTAAAAAGCCAACCAATAAAATGGAATTCTAAAAAAAATGTTCAAACTATCCAAAAGACAGCATGAAGGAGAAACAGAAGAACAACCAAAAAGTTTGAAGTAGACTGAATCCAACCATACCAATGATCACACTAGATTTTTAACATAATAAACCCTCCAATTAAGAGGCTTAAATATCAGAATGTAAAAGGAAAAAAAAAGCAACTCTCATGTGTATGTGGTCTACAAGAGACACACTGTCAACATAAAAACAGAGATTAAAGTTTTCCAGGTATAAAAGGAAAAAAAATCTACAATCAGAATAGATTTTAACACTCCTGCTTAACAACTGACAAAAAAAGAAAATTTTCACAAATATTTAGATATTCAGCAATACATAACTTGTGTCAAAAAAGAAACCCGAATTTTAAAATAAGTGAATTTAAAGATGATAAAAATGACACTAAATTGAAGGATATAATTAAGGTTAGAACCTAGACTGATCATTAAAGTCTTAAACTCATGCATTAAAAAGGAAGAAAGGCTAATACCAACAATCCAAGATAAGTACCTGAAGAAATGAGAAAACAGCAGCAAACTGAAAAGAAAGTAGATAAAAATAAAAATGAAACAAAGAGCAGAAAGTAGGGAAATAGATAATGTTTTCAACAGATAACAGTGCACTCTTTGAAAAACTGTTAAAATTGATAAACTACTGGCAAGCATAGGAAAAAAGAAAGAGAGAGAGGAGGGAGGAAGGGAGGGAAAGCAAGTAAGAGGAAGAAAAGAACCACTATCGTAACTATAGGGGAGAGGGACCATTACATACACTGGGGAAACTATAAAGATAGCAAGAGCATATAACAACAAACTTCATCTGAATTAATCTAAAATTTTAGGTGAATGTTTTCTAATGCAAAAAATAATTATCACAGCTGACACAGAGAGGTAATGGAAAATCTGAATAATACTGTAATATTAAAGAAATTTAATCCATAATTAAGACACTTTCCACAAAGAAAACTTCAGGACCAAATGCCGTCTTCAGTGAATTACTCCAAATATACAAGGAACAAATAACACCACAAAGCACTAATAAAGAGCAGGGTGTTTTCTTTTCCTTTCTTTGATTTAAAAAAAAATTTTTTTTTTTTTTTTGAGATAGGTTTGAGCTGGAAAGGCAGCTCAGCAGTACAGTGCTGGCCCAGCATGCACAGGGCTCTGAGTTCAAACCCCAGTACTGCAAAAAAGACAGGGTCTCACTATGTAGTCCAGGATGGCCTTATGTAGCTCAGGCGAGGCTCAAACATGCCATCCTCTTGCCTGACATGCAGAGTGCTGGGATTATAGCATGCATTACCATGCTCATTTTAAGAGAAAGAACAGATTTTTTGTCTTCAGAGAGCTACAAAGAGTAACAAATGGTAAACAAATACATAGAAACAGAAACACAACCTAGCAAAAGAACACATGCATATTCTCTACCCTTTGACAGTGAGAGAATTCAAGAGCACCTGACACAAGCGCCTCAAGATTAACCAGGCAGGAGTAGAACAGTGAAGGATGAATAAGAACACTCCTGAATCCTGCAGTCTAATGGAGCAAAGAGAGATACATAAGCCTAGGGGACACTTCCGGAAAGCAGGCATTCAGAAGCTAAAACTTGTGTGACAGCTGTCATTTCTTTCTTATGCACAGCCTCTGGCACACAGTGTAAGGACAGCAAGATAGAACTGGAATGCACCCATGGGGTCTTCTACCCTCTGTTCTGCACAGGATAGAAACACAAGACAGCGCCCCTGCCAAGAGCTGTGAAGCCTGTCAGACCATCTCTGTGGGCAGGAAGCTCAGTACTTTTCATTACAGGGGTGGGGAACTTGATTCTACAGAAGAGGTCTCTTGTAGTTCTTGTAAACGTGCCACCACATAACTTTACCTTACTGACTCTGGCTTTTGAAAAAGCTCATAAAAAGTCTTATTTTGTAGGACAGCTACTACATGTAAAGGCATGCTTACAAAGCTGTGTCTCAGAGGCAGCCATTACACTTATTTTTGGTTGGTACTTCTCCAGGCTAAGTGCATGTGTCTCCAAGTCCCCCACAAGCTTTACTGACCTTATTAAACAAGAAATAATAACAACACTGAACACCCAAACCTCAAATGCCATCTGATGGCATAGAGGACAAGGTTGGAATTTCCACTGTCCTGGTCATTGCACCTCTACTAATGTATCTTAGAAATGTGCTAAGACTTCTTATACAGGTTTTTATATAAATCTAACATTAACATTGAGGCCATCTGTTCATTAATTTAACCTACCCATTGGTTCATCTATCCATTTAACTTCATTCAGTGATTTCTTAAATTCAGGTGATTCTGAGCAATGTAGATTAATCCATTACCACCTTGTTACTAAGGTTTGCAGATGTTTCTCAAAAAGTGTCATGAGTCCCCTCTCCATGAGCTAATGAGTTAACTCTCTCCTTTCACGTATGATGGGGCTTCTCACATTTATAGGCAAAACCCTGTGCCTCTGAGACACAGTATACTTGTGTCACTTCTTTAAGTCAGCAAAGACTCTATATATCATAAAAGTCACACTGATGGACTATGGAATCAACAGTTTGCTCAAGAAAATTCTCAGGTAACTAAGACATTCCTTTGACTATTTTATTTTTCAATTTTTATTTTTATTACATGTTTGCAGTTCATAATGATTATACTCCTTGTGGAGAGTGGATACATATATATAAAACATCTTAATTCTTTTTTTCCATCCCCTTTCCCTCCCCTCTCCCCCTCCTCCCTCCATCTCTTGGCTCCCTTCCCTTTTGCAAAAGATCTAGCTCCATTTTTCCTATTATGTATCTTTTCTTTTGCTCTTTATTTATATTTATATAAAAGAAACCATGCAATATTGAAGCTTTATGTCTGATTTCACTTAACATTATTATCTCAAGATACATCCCCTATCCTACAAATGACTCAGGTTTATCTGTCTTTATGGCAGGATAGTATTCCATTGTGTGTAAATACCACATTTTTAATCCATTCATCTGTTTATGGACATATGGTTTGCTTCCAAGATTTAGCTATTATGAATTGTGCCACTATAAACAAGGGTATGCATGTATCACTGTAATATGATGTCTTTAACTATTTCAGGAAGATATCTAAAGAGAAATATCTGAGTCTAATGAAATTGCTATCTTTAGTTTTTTGAGAACTCTCCATACTGATTTCCATAATGGGTGTTCTAGTGACACAGACCATTTTAGTAACAGGCTAAACTACACCCTAATGTAACTTTCATCTACTTCTATCAGCACAAGCTGATAGGCCCCAGACCACAAGTCAGAAGACATGGGCTGTGTTCTTGCACAAACACCCAAATTACTAATAACACCTTTAGCCTAAACATGGGAAGAAAAATTAGGAGCATTAATTAACTATATATTCCACAAAGTAACTAAAATAAAATCTGGTAATATGGATACTAACCTAGGCATTGGTAGGCCCAAGTTACAAACTCAGCTCAATGCAACCACATGGAAGTGATTTAACCTCTCTGGGCTTTAGTTTCCTCTTTATAAAGTACAGACACAAGATCAGACAAATTCTGGGGCTTCCCCTGTTTGTGCAGTTCTACTGTGGTATTCAAAATAAATTTGCAAAAGTACTCAGGACATTTCATATTTAATTTTATAGCTTTCCTGTTACCTGGGGAAAGTGTGTTCACTCTGACATTCAGTATCTAAACACTTCCAGTTGGCCAGAAATACTTTGATGAAAGAGCAAAGGGAATTCTGTTGCCCAATCATGTGCCAGGAAAGCAGCACCCTGCTAGCCACAGGGGTGTGCTCGCACCTCTGCACCAATACGAAGCAACAGCACAGCAACTTCAGGGCACTCTCCACATTACCCTAACACTTGCAGATTTTATCACAGGTTAACAGAAGGTTAAAGGGTTTCATCAAGTTTCAACTGTAGGAAAGCAATCCAACAACCATGCATTTAACATCAACACTCCTTTAGCTAACTGGAGTGAGACAGAGGCAGTTCTCTGTGTGACCTTCACATGCTGGGCTCAGGAGCAACACATGGCAAAACAACTCAAGTTTCTAGAAAGATAAAACAACTGTTGAGTCCATACCAATGGAATCAATTAACCTTACCTTGACAAAAGGTGTTGTTAACCCTCTTATAACCTTGCAGGCATTCTATCATTTGATTATATCCATGATAAGCTGTAAGAGAAGAAATAATTCTTTGTTACATGTCTCGTTTAAATTGTTGTAATTCTATACCGCTAGATGCGGTAACCAAAGACATTTAAGGTATCACTGCACTTACTCATTTCTAAGACACCAAGAGCAATGTGGAACTCCATAATTTCTTTCACATTACGCTTGTTTTTTAATATACTTCATATTTAGCAATGGACAGCAGCCTAGTAAGTTGCCAGTAAATCATTATTACATTAACTAAATCATAAGATTTTACATTTTCTCCCATTTAGTGATTAAATATTTCTGAATATTTTCTGAAAATAGAAATCAGGGATCGACTTCTCCCTCATCTGCTTCTGGGAATGATGCGTTGCAGAGGGGAGAAGTTGGCATGTGGGAGTCACCCCATCCGGCCCTTTGGGCTCATGTTGTCTTGTCACATACAATGAAGATACTGAAGCAGGTTGCCTACAAAGGCTGTGGGATCTCTTGTCTGTGAATTCTCCCAAGATAAAAGAGATAATAGCTTGTTTTAGAAGTCTCAGCAGTTGTCTACTTCGAGGCAGAGAGCCAGACCAGATGATCTCTAAAAGCCCTCCCTCCCCAGCTTAGGATTCCATGTTAATTTTCTTCTAAAACTGTTTAAAGGACAAGTGACTTGTTCACACTAAGCACATCTCTAAAAGATTACAGACTTGTTCATGAAATCATGTGCACATTTAAAATCAAGTTTTCACAGCAACAAATGATCAGCAGGAAAGGTCTTTCGTACGTGGCCAATTAAAAATTTCAGACATTAAATAAAAACCACCTGAAAACAAGTTTGAATTACTATGAATAAAAAAGTAAAATGAAATAAAAAGGCATGGAAGAGAAAACCACAGCACATAAAGCTAAGGAGGGTCTACTCTCTTCCAAAATGAACATGCTTTGCAGAGTAGGAAAGAAAAGGGTTTTGTTGTTGTTTGTTTGTTTATTTTTTTGGTACCAGAGATCGAACTCGGGTCCTTGGGCTTGTGCAGCAGGTGGCAAAACCACTGAGCTAAATCCCGGCCCTTGTTTTGTTTTTAAATGACACAGGAAGAATATGACCATGTGTGTGTTTCTTGGGGTGAGCCATTTAAGATGTCACAGACAGAATAAATGTCAAGATGTTAACAGTTTGTTTGTAACCCACACTGCCCTTTCTGAAACACGGTCATTCTCCTCTGTTTTATACATTAAATGGGCCAATATATGAATGTACTTTCATCAACATTTAGTTAACAGTAACAGCAATTCTGTACTTTCATTATCTAATTATTTATTATTAATAACTGAAGTCATTATCAAGATTAAAATATAGTGCTAATAAAACCACATAAAGCAGTTAATTCATCCTTAGGTAAATGCAATTCTAGATAAAAATGACAAAAGGTCAGGAATGGAAGTTAAGCATTAAAATCGGGGGGAGGGAATGGTTTAAATTCCTTTACCCCTAAGGAATGTCACTTTCTACTACTTTGGGTTTAGAAAGCAGAGGAAAGAGAAGCACCTAAGCAAAAGATACATAACAAAGGGAACAAATAAAAAGTAAGAGAAAAGATGGAGAAAAACCTAGGAAATGTAAACTTAGTCCCCAAAGTTAAAAGAATCTAACTTCTCCCATCCTGTCTTTAGACCTAACACTGAGAAACATCACCCTCCATAATACTCTGACACGCAAGCATACGGGTATATGTTAAGTGAATGTCAGGCAGTTGTTTTCTTTTTTAAGAAAGCAGTGCTTTTTCAATATTTTTCCTAGAGATTTTTGTTTAATGACTCATATGAATCAATAGCAAATGGCAGAGCTGGAAGTTAAATTCAGGCTACCCTAATTCTAAACAGCAGGCTCTCTAAATCAATTCAAATGGATCCTAGATATCCCTTTGGTCAAAGAGTCAAAATAATTTGAAGCAAATGGATCTTCGAATCAGGAGAGACCATCACCAATCAACTTACTTGCTGGAAATATACAGTGTTAATCAATATCCAATCAGCTTAGAAAAATTACTTGAGATATTCTTTCACTACTGAATATCTTTATGTGAATTTTTTCCTAAATGAAGAATTCACTAATTTTCTGAAACTGTAGTGGTTATTTTCACAAATATGTTTTCTAAAAGAAATCCAAAGTGGTACTGACAAAATAAATGAAGACAGCTTTAGGAATACAGAAACTATAAATTTCAGAACTATGGAAGTCCAAATGAGAGGCTACTATTTAAAATCACTTATTATGCTGGAAGAACAAATAGTATATAAGCATAGAGTGGTAATTCCAAGATGCAGATTTCAGATTGAGCAGAGGTTTCAAAAGCAGTTGAAGCCAGGTGTGGTGGTGCATGCCTGTAATCCCAACATTCAGGAGGCTGAGACAGGAGGATCGCTGCAAGTTCGAGACCAGCCTGGGCTACATAGTGAGTTCAAGGCTGGCCTGAACTATATACCAAGACCGTGTCTAAAAAAAAAAAGGTAGTTGCGTATCAATCCAATCAATGGATATTTAAGAAAATAAAAAGTATTCAATTGAAGCAACTGAAAAATTCCTTGCAGCATAAAGAATAAAAAGCAATTATAAAAATCTTTAGCTGTATTAGACAAAGGTAGATGACTAAGAAAAGTATCACTTGCTCTTTTAGTACAAATATGATGACAAAAGGTAAGAAAGCTCAATTTAAAACAAGTTACCTCTGACTTTCTAAGAGGTATTCCTTAGAAATCAGTTATTCAAAGTTAACACTACATTCAAAAACTGAAAATACAGACAACTGTTGGGAAGAGAGTATTAGAAAAGTAAACCTGGATTTATTCAAATCAATAGTTTCTGCAAAACACTTTAAAGACAATCATAGCACGTAGGTGCTGATACAGACTGATGTCACTGAAAACTGACAATACAGAAGTAGTGCTAAGAAAATCGGGGGAAAGTCCTGTGTCCCAGGAATTACAAAGTTCTTTATTACAAATCAGCAACCAACCATTACTCATTTCAGCCTTTCTTTTTATGAAATTTAAAATCCTATATAATCCTAATCCTATAATATTCAATAAACGGTGGATATTAATAAAATTTTCATTTAAGGAACTTAACCTAAGAAATAGTAACTGCACTGACTTCTCATAGCATTTGAAACACTTCTCTACCATTTTTTTAAAATAACTTTATTATCAAACACACACATATAAAAAATTAAAACCATTCAAAGAAGAACAATGCAAGGGGAAAAAAACTACAATAATACTCAAATACAGTAGAACTCAACCAAAACAAAACTGAAAAGCACTTAAACATTTTTCCATATAACTTAAGAAAGCATCTCAAGCACCATTTTAAATCTTTACTATTTTAAAGAGTACTTTATTTTCTCTGCTCCTAAGACAAAGGAGCCTATTTTAGCTTATTACTTCTAAAAGAACTTTTCACCCATAAGTAATTCAATTGGAGAAAGCAACTGATAATTTTGCTTATTAAAAAAAAGAACAGGGGCTGGGGATTTAGCTCAGTGATTTCGCTGCCTGCTGTGCAAGCGCAAGGACCCGAGTTCGATCCCCGGTACAAAAAAAAAAAAAGAACAGAACTGATAGAAAAACTTTACTTGACTTGGAAGGTTTCTGGAAGTGCATATTATAGCACTATGTTCTAAAATACAATAAGAGAGCAATCATTAAGAAAACAGATACGCCCCCATTAGCCTGCAAAGGAATGATGAAACTTTACTCACCTGGCTTCTTGGGGCATTTCTGGCACTTGTTAAAGCCCCAGGAGGTACCCACAGTTCCACAGCAGTCCTCTTGCTTTGAAAGGCCAGGGAGAGCTTTGCCACACTGCAATGATGAGGTGTGAAACAGGAAGGTTAAGTGAATGCAGGCCGCTCTGCTCAAGAGCACTGCTGCATCTTACAGTCACATTATAAAACCATTCCCTTGTTATCGACACAATCATGGAGGAAAAACACAACTATAAAACTGAAGCACAATACCAGGGCAGGATCAATGCAACACTGAAATGAACAAGCAAATTCCAAATAAGAGCTCCTTGGCATTTATAAAGTCTTATGAAAATTGTTCACTGCTCAGAGCACTTTATAAAACTTGAGCTTTCAATGTCTTCTTCCCCCCACCCAAAAAAAACCTCATCATTTTTTCAGTGCTAGGGATCAAACCCAGGGCCTTGCATCTATGCTAGGCAAGTGCCATACCACTGAGCTATATCCACAGCCCTCAATATAAATTTTAAATTTTAGTTGTAACTGTCTGTTTAAATCTCTCTTGCAGATAATCAGGGAACAGAGCTGTAAGGGTATGATGTGTGTAAAACTAGAAAATGACACAGGTCTCACCTACGAGAGGCTTCTGGTCTTCTTATAACCCCCAGGACAGGAAAGGAGAGGACAACACAGGAAATGGTCATCAGCTGAGCCAGGTCAGCTCTGGCCCAGTCAAAGGCTCCAAAGAGCCAAGCAGTCTGACCAGGGAGGTCAGCCAAGCTAGAAAGGGGCCGGCAGGTTCAAGTCAGACCAGCCCGAGCTGGCAGAAGACTGAGGCTTAGAACTACGGCGACAGCACTACTGTCAAACATAAGCAAGACCAGGAAAGATTCCCAGTTCACCAGGAGAGGTCAGATGAGGCTGAGAGGCAGGAGCCTCAAGATCAACTCAGTGGAGTAAGGAAGGGCTTAGGAGACCCACGCTGCTCTGTGAATGGATCCAAAGGCCAGGTGGCCAAGGAGGCGACCTGAATCCCCATCCCTACTCAGCAGGAGAAGCCCACACCACACATCTTTGAGTAGTGCACAAATGCAGGGCACCTAAGTGTCCTTCTGCCTTGATTTACCTCTACAAAAGCCTCCAAAGGATTTCCATAGTCATCTTTCCAAAGATGAATCTCACAACATCATGCAACTGAACACAAATCTCCAGTGGCTCTTCACTGAACACTAGCTACTCCCCTACCATGACGTAGAGGGTCCTTTCCCACCTGAGGCAATCTCTTGTCCCCCTCCACCTCTCTCTATCCGTACTTCAGGACACCAAAGGACTGTTCAGGCTCAGAAAAAGCCAGGGCTTTTTAGAAGCTCTTTCCTCTCCTTGGAATGTCCCCTCCTTTTTTCTGCCCCAGGACAACTACTCATCCCAGGAGCCCCAGATCTAAAGAGCACCTCAGCTCATTAGTTTCAAGGATTCTTATCTCCTCTCTACCCCACAGTTCTTTCCCCAAGTCCCACTGCCCCTGCAATGCATTTTAGTTACATGCATCTGTGACTTATCTTACATCTTAATGTGTAGTACACTTTCCAAACACCCAATAAATGCTGAATGAATGAAAGAATGAATGGATGGATGAAATGACCTCAGGATCAAACTGGCTGTAGTCTATTCAAGAGAGCAACCACTATGTGAAAAGCCTGTGGAAGTCAGCACTCAGGCCCCAGGCTAGAGAACAGTACACAGGGACACAAAGTCCAGCCAGGTGCAGCCTGAAGAAGGCAGGCAGGTAGTAGGAATCATATCTGACCTCTGTAGCAGGCCTAATCCTAACCCTAACCAATAACTCTAACCCTCCAAAAACAGCATCTCCCTCCTGCAAGGCTCGGGTGCAGCAATCTGACTGAGGCTTTAAGTGACTACACATCCAAATCATAAAACGAAGCTCATACCAAAGAAGGCCCAGCTCAGTTATCAGAGCTTTACTTACATCACAGCTTTGATGTCTTCAGGTTTTTATGATTTTTGATGATCTTTGCAAGATGCTACATGCTCTCCAAAAGGAATACATAATAGTGGCTAAAAAATGTGACTCAAGAGATAGAGAGGGTGGGGTATGAATTCCGACTATGTGGGACTTCAAATGCACAGTATCTCAGACTATTTCTTATCCATAACACAGGATCTTTCTATTAGAGCCTTAAAAAACGAAGGGTACACTGCATGGACGATACTGCACATTATGCCTGACATGTGTAAGTGCTAAGTTATCATCACCATTCTTGTTGTTGTTAGAGGTAAAAGTTCCTGTTCCAGATGCTCTGTGTGGGATCTGTCCTGTCTCTCAGATCCCTAGGGATAGGAGGCAAATGAGCTGTGGGTGCCCTGCCTGTCAAAGAGGCTGGTCTATCTGCCCACTGGAAAGTACCAGGTTCCACAGCACATGGCTCTATAGGACAAATGAAGTTTCCTGAAGTAATGGTCAGTGTTAAGGACATCTTGACAGTGGAAGTTAGTAAGACCCAAGCTTAGGCACATGTGTAGTTTTGTGGCATGCTTTCCTCAAGAGGAATCAAGAGCATCTCCTGCACAACCACCCAGATAGATAAGCACCAGCCCAGGGCCAGCTGTGCACAGATACCAGCACACTGCCACAGGGACACCTGTCTGCGACAGGTGTCAGAACTGCCTCCTAGGATGGCCCCAGGGCTGGGGGCACTGGGAAGTAGGCTCAGGCTTGGTAGGAAGACTGGACAAAGCAACACATCAAAGAGGTAGACAGGATGTCAGAAAGAGAAGCACACATACACAGAGCACAGAAGGAGATAGAGGGAGAGGGTGAGAAAGAATCAGCATGACAACAGATATCCTGACTCCAGACAGTTCTAGCCTCTTCGAGCTTCATCACAGAAGATCTACACTTGAAAAATCAAAGCTGGAAGGAGGAAGGAGGACAATGACTCAGGTATAAAACCAGGAACAAAATAAAAACACAAAGGTTCCCACGATTGCAATCCTGCTGTCCAAGTGTGCTTCATGCTTATTCCAGCTTTATAAATCGTCAGGTTTATGTGAGACACCAGTCCACATCATATACAGATCTTTCTTGTACCAAACTCCTTAGGTTCTTCTCTTAATTAAGCAAAACACTCAACACTTGCTGATTTTATATGCTTAAAATGTTAGTAGCAGTTAAAATCCAATTTTCACCTTGGATTCCTAGAATGTTTTATTTGGTAAGGCAAAAATAAATCATTTCTCTCTACCAAGCCTCCAAAAAGGTACAAAGTTTTCATTACATGATTCAGGCTTCTTTATGCCACGGTTTTGTTTTTGCAGGTCCAGAGCCAAGAGCAGCACAAGCCATCCAAATTGATGGAATAAATGGCAGCGTAGGTGGTACCATGACAGTGTGTGTTCATCTCAAAACTGGGGCTACACAGTGTAAAAATGAGCTATGAGAGATGAAGTCATGGTTACAACAAAGGCACAATATTTTATGTAAGAGGCTTCTGTGTACAGCCAGAAATGCCACCTGAGATCTTTAGGGTCATAATCAGGGCTGTCCCTAAGAGGACACTGAGCACTACTAGGTCTCATCTGGATGTCAGAAGCACCCAGAGAAAAAGCTCACAGAGCTTCTCTCTCCCACACCAAAGGCCCTATGTGGGAAGAGCACACAAAATAGGATGAGGTTAACATTCAGAAAGTCCTTCTCCAAGCCTGGGACAATCTGTTCTCAGAGACACATAATCATATGGACACAGACTCAGGCTAGCTACATCTGCATGTGTAGATTGAGGTGATTTTCACAAGTTAGAAACACAAATGGAATTTCTCCTATGTAAGTTATTCACGGCTTTTTCAGAGAAAGTCTGTTGTTTCAGGACATATCTTATACATAAGCAATCCAGGAAAAAAATGAGTTAAATTTACAGCCCAATAGTTAGCTATATTAAGTCAGAAACAAACGTTTACAGTGTCACACAAGCAATGTGTGGAGCTGGGCGTGCTCCAACCCTGTAATCCCAGCTACTCAGGAGGCTGAGGCAGAAGGGTCACATATTCAAAGCCAGCCTTGGCAATTCAGAAAGACCCTGTCTCAAAAATTTTAAAAATAAAATAAAATAAAAAGGGCTGGAGCTGGAGCTCAGCACTCCTTGGGTTCAATTTCCAGTACTGCAAAACAAACACACAAACAATGTGCTATAAATCCTCAAAAAACTTGCACAACCTTGGACTCCAGATTAAGGGACACTATAACCTTACATATTACTGCTAAGAGTCAGCCAATGCATGACCCAGCTAGAGAGGTGCAAGTGGAACAAATGAAGAAAGGACAGATAATAAGACTATGTGTAGACACCACGGCAACATTGAGACACGCTGGGCAACATGAAGCTTGCTGCACAAGGAAGGTATCATTGGCAGGACTAAAGGCTGCAAACAACAGGAAGATAGGATTCAAGTCATGCAACTCATGAAGTAGAAGATATTTTCAATAGTTGCTCAACAGTGGATGATACTGTGACATCTTCACCGGGAGTAAATGACCTCTATAGTCTGCCAGACGAAACATTCTGTGTCACAAAGGTCACCATGCTCCATTTCAGACATAAAGGTTACTGCCCACTCAAGCCAAGTGCCTGCTGCTCCCAAGGCTGTCACAGAACCAAGACTGGGCAGATGCACTCCTAACCACCTCCTTTCTGTCTTATCTCCTCCTCCCTCACTTCCACATTGCCAGAGGTGCTCACCCTGTCACAGCCTCTGCCTGGTAGACATATGCAAACAAACAGAGAAGGAAAAAAACAAAGAGAGCTATTCCAGGCCCTGGCTCTCCAATAACTCCAGGAAAACAGTGTATGAAAACAATTCCTTGGCTTTTTCTACTGTGCTTCAGAAGGTCAAGTCATTCAAAAAAATTAACAATTACTCCATAAATATCCATGTTACAGCCTCTGTCACACCAAAGAATCACAATCTGTAACTTTCAAAAAATTTAAACCTTGTTGTCAAAAATTAATAGATCATAAGGAAATGAACTTTTTTAAACACTGACACAACTGAGGATATGTGTTTTCAGACTTTTACCTGTTTTTTTTTTTCCATTAAGTTTATTGGTACATTTTTAGGTATATAATACAGTTACATTCATCATTGGGATCTGGTACCACTACATGAGTATCTTGGTTCTTATTTTTTCCCCATTCCCTGCCCTCCCTCACCCCCTCCACCCTTTCCTGTTTACAAAGACTTTGTTTCCATTTTTTTCCTTTTCTCATATTTTTTCTTTTCCCTTCTTTCCTTTCCCCTACCCTTCCCATTTCCCCTGCTCGTTTAGACCTTTTCTTCCTATTTCACAATATCAGTTATACATTTTGATCCTTATTTTAGGTTTTTCACACCAGAGAAACTATTCCATATTTACACATGGGTGTCCTATTTATTTCACTTCAGAGTATGGGCTCAGTGTGCATCCATTTAGTTATAAATGTGTCTAGTTTCTCATTCTTTTTTTGGGGGGGGGGTACCGGGGATGAACTCAGGACCTTTTACACGTGCAAGGCAGGCAATGAAACCACTGAGCTAAACCCCCGGCCCTAGTTTCTCATTCTTTATGGCTGAGTAGTACTCCATTTTATTAAAAAAAATCTTTATCCAGTCTCCAGTTGATGGGCTGTTGGGTTGATTCCAAGTTTTAGCTATTACAAACCGTGCCGCTATAAGCATGGGTGAGCATATTATCACTGTGGTATGAGTCTTTTAATCATTTCGGGAAGATACCCAGCAGAGAAATAGCTGGGTCAAATGGGACCTCTAATCCTAGTTTTTAACCTCAGTTTTGAGGTAATACCATAGTACTGTCTTGATTCTCAAAGTTAAGCTATGACTAAAGTTGCTTTTAGAATTCCCTATAAATATGAGTGGAATGACAATTGAAAATTTATCACTTTGTGACCAAGGCTTAAATTACTGTCAATTAAAAATTCCCCACCAGAGTTGCTTCAGAGGTGAATAACTTGAAAAGGTTATGACAGTGAAGTATGGTTCCGTATGATTTAGTTTCCATATCTTCATTTTTCTGACATTTACAACAGCCTCATTCCAAGATTATTGGCTGATACTGTGCAGAGTCCCAGGGAAGAAAATTCAGCAGTGGAAGAAAGAAAGGAGTGCTAGACTAAAATCATTAGACCAAGATCAAAATTCTGGCTCTCTTACTAGCAGTGAGGGGCTACGGATCCCCCTGACTCTTTGGGCCAGGAATGAGACAATGGGATAATGGGACAACAATCAAAGGTGTGTGAGAATGAATGATGCATGTCCAAGCAGGTGTAGGATTAGAGAAAGGTCACCCTTCGGGATGTGTGGTGCACCAGAGCATTGGGTTTCTTGTTTGTTTGTTTGTTTGTTGCATTTTTATTATTTTGAGACAGGGTCTCACTATGTAGCCCAGGCTGGCCTCAAACTCACTGCAATCCTCCTGGCTCAGCTCTGAGTGCAGGGATTACAGGCATGTGCCACCACACCTTGTGCACTGAGTTTTGTGAATGGATCCCGGATTTGGTTCCAGGCCCCACACATCCTCCTCAGCTATGCTCTGCAGGTAAAACCTGTGACAGGAGTTAAGTGCAGGCCATCTGATAGGCTCTCAGGGAACATGCATTAAAGGCATTCAGATATTTAACTA
Source organism: Heterocephalus glaber (assembly GCF_053883595.1). Classification (NCBI taxonomy): domain Eukaryota; kingdom Metazoa; phylum Chordata; class Mammalia; order Rodentia; family Bathyergidae; genus Heterocephalus; species Heterocephalus glaber. The sequence goes on from NW_028258305.1 coordinate 35,110,950, forward strand.
TAAAAAAGGGCTACTCCATGATGGCGGGCATAATGTCATGGACCTACTGTTAGCCTGACTGGGTAAGACTTTTACAAAGGATGATCCTAAAATACTTTCACATGTATATAACTCAATTTGTTATTAGGAACCATTATATAATGACAAATAAAATACCTTAAGCTTGAATAAAGAACATTTTCTCAAAGGAGAATAAGGCACTGAGCAAATGGAGTAAACAAACAAAACTTAAAATGTTAAAGTAATACAGGTTCTTCAAAATACTCAAGAGATTGCACTGAGGAGAAACAAGAAATAAAATAGAAGGGTGATTCACTGTAACCCTTGCAAAAGTAAGTAGGACTGTGTTTAGCCAAGAGCTGAAATAAGGAAGTGACTCAGTGGTACCACTGGGGAGAGATTCCAGGGCAATGGAAAAGCTCAAGCAAAGCACAAGACCAACCACTGACTGGGAGAACAGGGGTAAGGACAGGATGGCAGTCCAAACATCAAGGGGGCAAAGACAATGAACGCAGAAAGTCAGAAAACAAGCTGGTGCTGAGCCACGGAGCACTTTCCAAATGTGGGACTAGATGTCTATGTGGATATGAAACTCAACCAGGAGACAGGGACAAGGAAGTGTCATCGTTCCTTTTCCCAAAGAAACAAAGCATCAGATTGCTTCTAACTAAATAACTGGCATCTTTTAAACAATGGTAAATGCAGAGATATTGATAAATGAGGAGGAAGAAAAGGAAGATTAAGTGTTTTATGAAGGTATAGTTTTTCTATCTCTGATACCCTTAAATGTAAAAAAGAATTAGCCAGGACAGAGTATATCATTCATAGGGGAAAAAAAGAAGAAATTACATTTAAGATAAACATGATCAGAAATAATCAGAGAATAAAATATGAAATTAAAGGCTGTTGGCTATATTTTTCCTCAAGAAGATAGCAGAAGGGTTTTTAAGTTCAGCACATACGATCCCCTTCCCAACAAGCGCTGTCAAGCCACAGTAAAGAGACACCTAACACCAGGCAAACCCCAGATGTCTGGCTGAGGGCCAGCATCAGTGCCCTATGAAGGGGAAACTGACCTTTCTACACAGCCAACCTCTGAGCCAATCCCTGAAGGAAAACGGTGTTCTTCTAGTCTCTGGATCCACTATAGCTCTAAATTAAACAGGAAAGCTTCATGAGAGCTCTTCAGTGTCCCTGTACTAGAACATTAAATATGTTTATTTCTGTGGGCCAATAAGACAAAGTTTCAAATCTCTGAACCCTTTCGCTAATGCAACTAGAGCGACACATTTGATCAACTTGTCCTGTCGGTCCATGTCATAAAGGAGAACTCAGTACAATGCAGCACTGGCAGGGTAACAGGCATTGTCTCATAAAAAGAAAAGGAAAACGCTTAAATACTTCCAGATTTTCTAAAAAAAAAAAAAAAACTTGTAAAAAATTTTCTTTGGCTTGAGCAGAACATTCTTTATAGGCAAAGATTTGTTTTTTAGTCCACCCAGCTTTCTTCTATTAGAGTAATTAAAACAATGTTAGGCATTTGGTGTATCTGATACAACCATAATCCTCTGATATTCCTGGGTATTGATTTTATAAGGTATCTACTATTACTAGGGTATTAACTGCTGAAAATGTATCCACATCAATTTCTGACAGTGTATTTTTCTAAAGCCTGCTGAAGCCAAACCATGGGCTTCAAGGAATTCCAGACAACTACTCTAGTGTATGAAATGGTATTTTTAAAGTTACACCAAGGCAAAAATGGTTTCTAAAGTTAACATACAAAGGAAAGAAATTCTTCAGCATGAAACCTATGATTCTACTCTACATCTTTTCTAAAGAAACAATTAAATTTGGGCTGCCTGTTTTCTCCACCTCTACAATGATGTGAGCATTTCAAGAGTCAAGCCTTCCAAGATGTGATATGTACATTTTGTTCTTCCTATACTGCAACAATAATTAAGTATGGCATAATTACATTCTGATATCATAATTCTCATTAGCCTTTCTTTTTAAGGCAAAACGAATACAACATATTTATTTTAACTTCTATTACCAGGGATGTCTACAAAGAAAGATTCATATGGACAGTAAAAATAAAGACAGGTATCTAGGCACAATTATTATTACTATGGCAACCAGATCACTTCCAAAATGATGAATATAAAGGCCTATTTTCCTCAAGGTTTATTCTATCACGACATTGACAGAAATTTTCTCTGTTAAGCTTTATTTCTTGCCAGTTCCCTTTTTGTCTATATAAAGATAATCAAAGGAACAAAAAACATTTTAGGCCTCACAGCACTTTGAGCAATTATAACATATGCCTCTCATTTGGTTGAGCTTTCAGTTTTTCTGCTTCAACCAAGTACACAGAACTCAAAAACTACTACTTACCTGTGGTTTGGTAGCAAGTCATGTAGAAAAACTAAAAGCCACAAATAAAAGTAACAGGTTCATTTATATCGTAGGGAGCTGGAACTATGTCTGTCTTGTCCACTGCCCTATCACTTGTGGCAAGAAAAATTACTGCTCACCAAAGAACCACTTGCTTCCCCACATTTCATAACTGCCTACTGGTTTCAGCTCAGGCTGTCATAACAAAGTACCATAAACTGGGTGGCTTCAGCGATAGTCGTTTATTTCCTAAGACGGAGGTGCCAGCATGGTCAGTTCCTGACTTGGAGGCAGCGGCTGTGGGCTGTGAGTTCACATGACCTCATCTTTATGAGTGTGCAGGAGGAAAGTCAGACAGGCCAAGCTCTCTGGTGTCCTTTTTTTTTTTTTTCTTGGTACTGGGGATCGAACTCAGGACCCTGTGCTTGCGAGGCCGGCCGGCACCACTGAGCTAAATCCCCGGCCCGGGTGTCCCTTCTTCTAAGGACACTAATCCTGTTATGTAAGGGCCCACCTTTCTGATTTTATTTAACTTTTATTATCTCCTTGTGGGCTCTCCCTCCAAATACAGATACACTGGGGACTAAGGCTTCAATATATGAATGGAACTCACACACACACACACACACACACTGGGGTCATGTGATCTGTTCTGAACAATGGGCTATGAGAACAAGAATGGGTGTCCCAGAAGCACCTCTCTTGGGCTGTAGAAACTGAGGAACTCAAGTGTTCTGCATAGCACAGCAGTAACACAGAACCACCCTTAGCCCAAGTTCCTAAGAGATGTGCAGAGCACGGTCTTGTGCTTCCCTGTCAGCTGCCCAGAACAGGAAAAATGAAGACTTTCGTTGTGTTTATTTGTTACTGCAGCACATCCTATTCGCACCTGACTAATATGACACCAATGATTCATCTGTGCCAAGCCCTGAGCTCACTTCACAGGTGACCTGCTCTCATGAAAATCACAAGTTTATGAAGAGCAAAATGACACAAAAGTACCAACTTTAAGATAACTAAATTTAAAACAGTCTAATTAGATTCTAACACAACAAAAATTCAGGGAAGAGAGAGAAATGCAGGATGAAGATGTACTAGAAAGCATTTTGGATGAACCGATAGCTGAGAAGTCTCTCAAGTCAGAATGGATTTGCGAGCAGAACAGGTATTCACTGTACTTGATTCTTCTGCCCCTTGTCCTGTACACATATTAATATCACTGGTGTCTAAGACTATAAAAAAGAGGAAAGATGTTAAAATTATCATAGTCAGAGGGCTTCAGGATTCAAAGATGCTTTGGTTGTCTTAGATGAGCCAGTTATGTGAAAAATGAAGAAATCAAGGTCAGCAACGTGGTGAGTTTGCTAAAATGGAATAAGAGTTATGAACCTGGATATATTGGTACAATCTGGGCCCAACTTCTCTGAGTCTCCCTGGTTTCCACAAACATATAGAAGACAAGAATATCTCCTTTTCCTATCTCTCACATTGCTTTGGGTTTTTCCATATTTTTATTAGTACATTAGTGTGTTTACATGCCTTTGTGGAGCTGGTCCAGGTACCTAACACATCTTAATTCCCTTTTTATCCTCATTCCCTCTCTTCCTTCCAGTCTCCCTCCATCTCCTAATCCCCATCTCATCTGAAAAAGATCTATGTGCCTCCTATTATCTATCTTTTATTTTGTTCTTTATTTATAATTTGGGTTTCTCATATAAGAAAAACCACTGTGATATTTAAGCTAGTGTACCTGATTTATTTCACTTAACATGGTCTCGAGGTACATCCATTTTCCTATGACACAAGTTTATCTTTCTTTATGGCAGAATTCTACACCAATGTGTGTAAATACCACATTTTCTTAATCCATTCATCTATTGATGGACACATAGGCCACTTCCAAGATTTAGCTACTATGAATTGTGCTGCTATAAACATGGTTATACATGTACCACTGTACTATGATATTTTTAGCTATTTTGGGAAGATACCTAAAGGAAAAATTTGGTCATAAATGTAAAGCTCTCTATCATCTATCAATTTTATAAACAGATACTGTTTAAGAAGTTTACTCCAAAACCACAGAATGCTAAGACCACATTCTTAGGTCTAGTATAGTTTCTGCATTCTAAACCAGTCCTTGGTAGACTGGTCACCTTGGAGGTGTTGCTGCTTCTATTCAAAATACTTAGAACACTTGTGCTCAAAGTTTAGAACTCTCCTCAGATCTGAAGATCTGTTTGAAATATTCTCAGTGGTGGCAAATCCTTGCTTACTGGAGTTGACCCACCACTGGGAGCCTTCAGACATAATTAAAATACAGTAAACAAGTGAGCTGAAGACTATCAAAAAACGATTTTCCTGCTCTGAAATAATTCCTTTAAAGCAGACATGTTGAAACTAGACAATGGCAGTATGACTAGAGGAAAGGAAATTCATAGTGACCTCACTGACACCAAACTTTTAACTGTGTCTTTGCAGATAGAAGAAAAGAAAAAAAATGAAAGGATGAATGAAAAGAGATAGTCGTATCATCATGTGGGGAAAGCAGAGGGTGAGGAGAAGGCTAAGGATGCTGTCATCTCTCAGCACAAGGCAATGCCACTTCTCCCCCTACAACTTTATGTTACCAATCCCAGAGGACTGGTTTTTTAGTAAACCACATGATTCCTCTTAAGTTTAGCAGATCTCAATTTCAAGAGATCACACAGAGCTAAAAACAATGTGAGATCCTAGAATACTACCTGTGAATCTTAAACATTTCTTATAATGTATAGAGCCTACACCAACCTTCAGTTCAAGCCATGAGCTCCTGAAACTACTTTCAACATGCTCAGAACTGTCATCCTCAAACACGGTGACCATTAGATCCTGCTCCTGTACCAATATCAGAAGTGGTTTAACATGCCCCATAATTATTTTCAATGCCTACACCTATGGAAAAAGAGTCTAATAATTAGTAGGTATATTATTTTAGTGTACCCTAGAGGTGCAAAATACGGACATTTGATACTCCATGTCATGATAAAGGCATTTTTCTTGCCAATAAAATAGAAAAAACACCTGAGAGAAGGGGATCAAGAAAAACCAATGAAGGAGGAGGTCAGGGAGAGTGAACACCTGAAGGTGACACCCTTGGGTTCCCAGGAAACTGCTCCCTAGGTGAAGACCGGGCCTTCATGTATAGTAAGGGAACCATGTGGATCCCACTTCTCTGAAATACTCTACTGCAATCCTAAGCCTTTGTATTGTAATGATCCTGAAGTCTCAGCCCCACATTCCTAATTCAAGTAAAACTAGCAGCTCCTCTGCACTGGCAGCAGCCCAGAGACATGCGCACATGTTCTCTTTCACATGCACTGTTGCTCCCCTTTGGATCTTATCCCCGTCTTTACTGATCTTTCTTGACTCCAGGAAAGGGGCTTCTGCACGAAGTCAATCTGGCAGAAGTTACTGGAACAAGACCAGCAAACAGTTAAGGGCTTCAGCACCTATCACCGAGATGTGCTCAATGCCTTCAGTGATACCTCTGCTGTCGATGCAGGTAAGGACTGGCAAGGGCAGCTATGTTAGAGCCACTAAAGACAACCAGACTAACACTTAATTAAATGTCTTTTAGATGATGCCAAAGGAGTACATGAGAGAGACACTGAAGAAAAACCCAGATGGCATGGGAAGTACCTGGTGTTAATGACTTATTCTACCTGAAGGAGGCCAAACTTTGGTAAATGCAATCAGCATACCCCAGCAGAGCTCTCTGCTCATGGGGAAAGCAGATATCTGGGAGATCTGAGCCCACCTTCCCCAATCATGCCCAGCAGCACCTCTAAAAGACAAACAATACTGCCTTGGCCCAAGCTCACCTTACCCAAGAGGGCCCTGGCCCTAAAGGCACATGGCCTCGGGCCACAGTGAGAGGCAGAGGGGTAGATACTCACCCCTACCACCTTTGCACCAAGCTGGGCTTGACTCAGTCCTTCCCTCATAAGGGACACTACATGAGTGACAGATGAAAAATCCTTCATAGAATGTTTTATAAGCATTTTCTTTAGACTTCTAATCTATTTATGTAGTTGATGGATTCAGTTTAGGGAAAAAACCAGTATAAAAAAGTGTTGCAATAATTCCAGCATGGTTTCTGCCAAAATAAAGCTAGCTTTTCACCATAACTTTAGGCCTCACCCTATATAGTCAAACAGAAGAGATTCTGGGGAAATTTAAGAGTAGGCTTCTCAGAAGAATTTAATATCCCAGCTCTCTTCATTAAACAATAAATTCATTTCCCTTCTCTGAGAAAAGATTTTGAAAGTCTGCAGCACAACTCTTCTACATCTATGTCTGTCCGTCTGTCTGTCCAACTCATCATCCATCCATCCATCCATCCATCTTTTTTCTGCCATATGGGATTTATTTCCCCGGTTTCTCATCAGCCTCTCTGCAATGGAAACCAAGAAATATTTTTTCTTCATTTAAAGTACTGTGATAGAAGTATTGAGATTTTTTTTAAGTACTCTCAGCCATGTAATACTTTTTATTTTGACGAGTTCACACTTTCCTATTAATTTCTCAATGATATCTATTTTTTTATAACAAAGTTAAGCACATCTATTTGGCCTTTTACAGTGGGGGGACTGTATTTCAGTGCAAAGGTTTAAAGCTGGAGGATATTACTGAATACATCTGCCAAACGAGACATATCTCCAATTAATCTTTTTCTCCAATGGTCCTTTCTGTTTTCATATTTTCTGTCCAAAGAGAAATCCTGGAACAACTTCTAACACCTCTAAAGAGAATCCCAAACAACTCTTGTGTCGCTTTAATTCAATTTTGCCCTATCTTGAATACTTAAAGAATGATGAACAATTAAAGGAATGAAAGATTTTTTTCCAGTGATTTTTGCATTTCATATCAAGGATTAGTCCTTTCTTTCCTTTCTGATTTACATAAATTTTATTTTCTTATCTAGAATATAAATCAGAGACCTTAATCTTAGCATTTGACTCTTATGGTTAATCTTTATGAGGGTTTTATAGCTACAAAATATGAAAGTGGGCTTGTGTGTTACTTGATCATCTTTACCTGTGCCAGAGTGTGGTACTAAGAAAATGACCTCTTCTCTTTGCATCTCCTTCAGGTCTTCCAGTATTTCTGTGCTTCTTAGTTAACCAGGTTGTTTATATGAACAATTTTCTGCTCTTTCAGCAATTGCAATAGGAAGGCCATGACGCATGTGAATTTTTTTGTCTCCTCTGTAATGCCTGTATCTAATTACAGGGTACGTTTCCACATCCAACAAAGAATCCATGGTTGAGCAACCAGCCAATGGCAGACCCAGCACAGAAGCTCAACCTGAGCTCTGCATTGTGACTCTAATCATACAAGGCCCTTTCAATCCACGTGGCCTCCTTAGGTCACTATAAAATATTTGTTTCCAGTAACTGGGCAATAAGTAAAACATGTTTGAAACAACCAAAGTTTCAGATGCCAAGTAAATTTCAAATTTAGGTCACTGTTAAGAGAGCCAATAAAACAAAGGACACCCTTATACAACAAAAAAAGGTGCACACGTTTAATGTCCCTGTGCTGCAATAACAGGTCTGAGAAGTATTTTCTGAAACTTGGCCTCTCCTCAGAGATGAAAACAGCATGGAAATGTTCAAATTTTAAACTCAAGAAAACATGAGATTGCCCTGAAAGGAGCCGATAATTGTAACCAATGGAATTGTAATTCTAACTTGATCACACAGTGAACAACTCTAGCAAATGTTTTCTAATATATATGGAGTACTATAATTTCCTCCAAGTAGCACAGAAAGCTAAGTCTTCCAACATTATGACTTGCCAACTACTTCAAATTTGATTCATATTCAAGAAGCCTATTCCTTTTAGCCAGCCTACATGTTCTACTAATTTCTATTCTTTGAATAACGTAAATCTAGTGATGTCTACATTCCAGCTGATTCACACAAAAATTAGTATTTTATATGAGTGTCCAATCTTTCGGTTTATCTGGGCCCCAATAAATCAAGGAGAATAGCCTGGGTTACAATATAAAATATATAATATGGTTAATGTATGTAAGTAACAAGTCTTCCTCATATAATTTTATTATAACATTTCTAGTATTAATAATGTTACAAATATAACAATATCATGAGCAAAAAATTATTTAATACTTTTATACTTCCTATATTACAATAGCAAAAATTATTTTAACTTATAACTTATTATTTTATGAAGTGACACAATTAAATAAAAGTTTAATAAGAAAACTTACTTGTCTAATTAACAAAAATAAAATGCCTGTCTTCCTGGGAATACCTACCTATCGGTAGGTTGACTATACTACTGTAGGTAATAACTATTTTACTCATGTATAACACCCTGATACTGATACTCACAGGTTTCTACCTGACGGAGTGTGGCTGGCACAGAGGTGGAGTTGGCATTCAGTGTCTTTCCTACACAGGCTTCTGTTATCGCCCAGGCAGTCTACAATCAAGCACTGCATAACTGAGCCATAAAAAATATTACTAAAAATCACTTACTAATGTTAGAAGTTTATATTCCTGCAGGGCCTCTTTATTAGGTGCACAGGGCCACGTGCAGCCCAAGATCTCAGGTTAGACAGGCTCGCTTTATATGGGCTTAATGCAAGACAACATTTTTTTTTGGACCCTGAAAGATTAAACATCACTTTCTACAACAGTAAATCAGCAGAAATGATTTTTCCTCTACATTTTGGCACTTCCTCTCAAGGTGAAAAACATTACAGATATTTCCAATTCTATTTTTCTCATTCCTTTCTGTTTATAATAGAAGTCAAAGAAATGTCCTTCCTTGTCATGAATTTAACTATCATCAGTAGACCTATTCAATGACCATGGAACTGTCACCATCAAGTCTCTATCAGTCTATCTGTAAAGCAGCAATGGATTCAAGAATGGGACAGCTCATTAACAAGATACTGCCACTCATCTTCCCGTCCTGGTCCCTTGGTGGTCAGCTAATCAATGATGATAAGCACTTATCTGATTTCTAAAGCAAGAAACTTCAGAATATCCAACTCCTTGTGATTTTTGTTGTGACTGTTGTTCACAGCATCCTATAATCAAATGCTGTGGCTTGATTTTTCACAAAACACCCTATGTTTCTCTCTTTGTTTTCAACTTTACTTCTCATATTGTCCACTGGTCATTTCATGCTTGAAATAAGGCCAATTTCAACATCCACCCCACTCAAAAAGTTAAAACTATTAAAATTCTTCTTTTAAAATGTATTAATTTAAGTTATAACTTTGAAGTTTATCTGGAAAGTACATTATTCAATTTATGGAGAATTTCAGTATTTCCTCCCTTCTTATAAAAACATTTTCAAATATGCTGAGACATTCAAAGACTAACAAGGATCACCTACATGTGGACCTCTCAGAATTAGCAACTATCATCATTTTGCCAAATCTCTGTGTGAAATACATTTGAAAGTAAACTAAAGACATTACAGCACTTCACTTCTAAAATTCCAGCATTCATCTGTGAAGAATAAGGACATACTACATAATCCCAAAACTGTCATCATACCTAGGACAGTTAGTAATAATTCTAAAATAATACCTAGTACCCAGTTCATGTTTAAATTTCTCCAATTGTTCACAAGATATCTCTTCCTTTTTTAATAAATAAAGATTTAATTAAGGTTCACATATTACGTTCATTATTGGGTCTCAGTTTCTTTCTAGAAAAATCACCCTATTTTTGTTTTCATGCTATGATTTTTTTTAAGATAATGCTCTACATTATGAAGCTATTTTTTTCTGTTAATATGTGATACTTTAAAAACCTTTCGTTACACTCAGTATTTCCTATCACCTGAAAGTTAGGTGCAATAGTGTGAACAGATTCAGGTTAGGCATTCAGGACAAGAATACTTTGAGGGTAGCACTATAAACTTCACATTGTTTGCATGAGCAGGCACATAACAGCTGGTTGTCTCACTATTAAGGGTGCTGAGTTGACACTCCCCAGGCCCCATGTCAAGCCAAGGGGACCTGGAAACTGAGCACCCCACCCACAGCTGAGGCTAAAGCCCACTGGGCCCTGCACCGAGCCCAGGACCAAGTGCCCCCAACCACCTCCTGGGTTCTCCACAGCACAAGGCAACAGAGGTGACAACCAGAACCACACCCAGTAGAACAGTTTCACTTCAGGACTATGTAAGTTACTCTTCTCTTGTTGAGACAAAACACCCCCGACACTCAAAGTTAAAGGGGAAAGGGTTTATTTGCTCACAGTTTGTAGAGGTTTCAGTCCCTAATCAGCTGGCTCCAAGGCTGGAATCGCAGAGGAGAAACATAGCACACACAAGGCAGTAAAGGTAACAAGGGACCTTAAGAGCATCTTTCTGCCCTTTTATCTCATTCAGACTACTTAAGGCAGGTAACACCATGCCCTTAATCCTAGTGCCTTTGGGCCTAGCCCCACCATGAATCAATCACACTCTAGATTCAGCCACCTAGAAAAAGCATGAGGCTTTGGGGGAACATCTAAACACAAACTATAACAAGGCCTGAAGTGATACCCACAGAGACTGGGTGAGAGATAGCCTTGGGAGTTATGGTTAGAGAGGGTGACAGCTAAATAGGGATCTCGTGGGAGCCCCTGGAAGGCCCAGGCTTAAAGCAGGAAGATCATGGCTTATATTCTGTTGAGGAAGCCAGGTTCAGTGGCAGTAGAGTCAACAGGGTGGTACTGCAGAAGGCATTTAACATAGTGGTATGTTTGTGCTCTGGCACTGATGCCTAAAATCCAGCAGAAATTAGTGGTCTTAACTACTGTGGGTCAATATAAGGGTGGCCTAATTGTATTCATTTAAATCATAGTCCTCTTTGTTTTAAGGGCTGTTCATGACTGGTTCGTAGAGTTTGTCAATATCCTGTTGAAATTTGATGCCACTGTCACTGAATTTACTACTATAGACAAGGTGACAGTAGTGGCTGGCAACTGGTTTTCTCTCTATGCCCAAATCTGAATTCCATGGGGGTTATAAACAACACTGTGGTTCATTTCCCCAAAATAGGCCACTGGGCCAAAGAATTTGCATACTCCAGCACACACACACACACACACACACACACACACACACACACACAGAAAAACAGAAGCATGAAAAGACAAGACAACAAAATGCCTCCAAAAACTCCCAACTCCACCAAAACTGGTTCACGGGCATTAAAGTCAAGGAAATCATAAACTACACAGCAGATAGGAGTGAAATGATACCAATGGAGGTAAAACAGTTCAGTAAGGTTTTTGGTGAATTTAAAGAAGAGATAACTAATCAGATGATATAGGCTTCTCTTATACGAGAAACCCAAAATATAAATAATTTAAAGAGCAAAAACAAAGAAAGACAGTAGGCAACAGGGAGGTAGACTTTATGGATATAGGATGATATGGATAAGGATATAGGATGGGAAGGGGCAGAGGAGAGAGTGGGATGTAAAAATGATCAGTGTGATATGTACATCAGTTCACCAAGATGGATGTAATTATTATGTATTGCAAACATATATGAATAATAAAACATTTAAAAGATGTTCAGTATATATGCTAAAGTCTGAATCCCGGGCTATCTCACTTCTCTGACCTCTTCTGACATTTCTTCCTCATTTATTTTTTGCAATGCTCTCTTTCCTATTTAATTTGTCTCTCCTCTTCTGTGAGTTAGTTTTCCTAACCAATCATCCATTTTCCTCTATCATCCAAACAATTCTGAAATTGTATTCAATAAAGCTTCCCTGAATTTAAATACACTGATCAAAGTTCCATTTGTGTTTTCAATTCCAAGTTTATGGCCTAATTATTAGAATGTGCCATAAAAACAAGGACAATCTCCATCAAATTTTTTCTTTTTTCTTTTTTCTTTTTTTTTGGGTATCGGGGATCGAATTCGGGACCTTACGCTTGCGAGGCAGGTGCCGGAACCACTGAGCTAAATCCCTGGCCCTCATCAAATTTATTTTTTACATGACTTCTCATAACATGTAAATGTGGGTGCCTACTGCTAAATGTTAGATTATAACTCTCAATAGCTGAACTCTGCAAGTAATAAGAGTGCTCCCAGTGAGTAGAGCATTAGATGGCATATGTGCAGTTCTCTGTTGTTTGTTTCTGCCTTTCATTTAAAATCTACCTCTACCTCCTGGCTGTGACTATGTCTTCAAACCAATCACAGCAACAAAGCACAAATGTTTTTAACCATCTTTGCAGAACACATCTATATACTATTGAGTATTTGCCAACAAGGCATTTTTAAAATGCTTGGGTTATCCTAATTGCAAAAATTAAACAGGCAATCATAAGCATCCTGCAACATGTCTCATGGACAGGAAGACAAAGATATGCTGAGAATGTTTTCTGAGAAGAGGTCTTATTTCGAAGCTGTGTGTTGGCCACTACATATGCAAAATGAATTAAGAATTGAGATCACTATCTGGATCATTCAGACCAAAAGTCACAGAAGCATCCAGATAAGACAAAAGTATCCCAAGTTGGGATATTTGGGCAACTCCATCAATTCCCCAATTCATGCCTACTGTATAGCCCAGTTTAAGGTTACAAGGGAATAATATGCTCTCATTTTTTCTAGTTGGCAATCATCTGCCTACTGCTGTAGAAAAATAAGCTTGTTATGCCTTATTTTCTTTCATTTTATCATCTGTACTCCAACTTGGAAACTGATGAGAAAGGCACTGGGCACACAGTTTTAAAAGGATCTGCTTTTTCCTTTCTCCATGACCAAGTTAAGCTGGAATGACTAAGCAATGCAAATGGCACCAAATACATCTTCCCTCTCCAAGGCTGGTTTAAGGCAAAACTATGAAATGTACAAACTCTATCATCAGCCTCACTGTTCCTATTAAAACTTACTCTTAGCATAAAAATCCAGTCTTTATTTCTAAACTAAATTTAAAATGACGATGCTCCTTCTCCCAAAGCATTTGCTAATTTGGACTTCAGTAGAGGAATGAAAAGCTGTATCAGCTGCTCTGCTGCCAGCATTTCAGGTATTCACAAGCAGATAACGGTTGTATGTGGAAGATCCAGGGTTTCTTGGTATTACTGAAGTTTCATGACATAAATAACCACCTACTTTGACTATTTTTCACTATATTATCAGTATCCTCTAAGCTAATATTTGCATAGTTCTATGACATTTGCAAAGATGGGCTCACATTAATTATCTTCCTTAATCTTAACAAAACCCATATTCTTGTCTCAACTTTGCAGATTAGAAACTTGGTTCCTTGCCACCAAGTGCTGGGCCGTGAGCTCTAACCAAGATCTCCTAACTCCCCATGATGCTCTTTCCACTCCTGTGCACTGCCTTCCATTCAGAGTCACAAACCAATTTCCTTTGTCCTAGAACAGTGGTGGTGAACCTATGGCACATGTGCTGCAATGGGCTGTTTGTTACCATTCAAAGCTCTAAATGGTTCATCATTACTGTCCATGATAATCCTACATTGACTTACTCACTACCTAAAAGTGTTTTTCAGGTTTTTTAAAGCAGTAACAATTGATTCTACTATCCCCAAGTATGTTTTTTTCTCTCCCTTTCTGTCTCTGTGCCCATCCCACACACACAAACAGTCCCCCCCCCTCTGTTTCTCTCAATATTTTGCAATATTCAGTAAATGACAAAGGCCTATGCCTACTCTTTGTATAGAGCAAACAAATCACAACCAAAGGACAGAAGGAGAACCACCGGACAAATCCCATCTCATTATCGCATAATTTCGAAATGGCTGGAGTACAGAAACCAAACTTTTAGGCTGCCTTCAATATTCAATAATGAGTTTTAAAGAAAACTTAGTCTTTCTCTCAATTTCTGATGAAAATATAGGCCTAAAGTTACAGCAAATCCAGTGATCTTTAAAATGCACTTCAAAGAGTGCATGCATGCCATTTTAGTTATGCATTTTTATAAGAAAATGAAAGATGACAATGAATTACTATTGCATAATGGGTTCAAAACTCAACTATACCTACCAACTTGTAAATTGTTATAAAACACCATTATTTGCAAACATCTTTGTAGAGTTATCTCATGCCTGACACATTTTTATACACAAATCATCCTAATTGAAAAAATATAAACAGTCTATCATGGACTTGCAGTAACATTTCTGGAACTGCACTACTTAAAATTACTTATACACCATAGATCAGCAGGGTCCTTCTGTAAAGGGCCACACAGTAAATATTTTCAGTTTTGCAAACCATATGATCTCATCAGAACCATTTTAGTTCTGTTATCACAGCATGAAGGTGGGCACAGACAATACATATAGATGAGTATGACTTTTCCAATTATATTTTTCATATAAAAACGGGTCCACAGGCCATAACTTGACAACCTCTTCTAAACAGGAAATCATTTGTACCCAGTTTGACATTTTCACTGGAATGGCACCATAACTAGAACACATCACTAAATGGGCTGAGCACTGCTGCTTACCTGGGACCCAATGGTTTCCTGGAAGCACCGGCCAAGTTGCCTTTTAGCAGCCACGGGATAGACGTGTGGAATGACCTGCTGATGGGAGTGTGTGGAATGTACAGTCTGGGTCTTCTGGACAGGAAGCCCTTGGTATGAAACTTGGGTTTGGCCTGGCAGAGCTTCTTTTACTTTCTGGCCTGTTGGGCCATCGATTCTTGAAACCTGATGAATCTGGACAGAAGCCTCAGGAGGATGTTTCACATGGATATTGACTATGTTGGGAGGAAATTTCACTAAAACAGATTGGGAGGAAAACTTGTTAGTTGTGAATGATTAAAAGGCAAGTTAAGATTTTTAAAGAAGAAAGTAAATTCGATGTACACATTTATATACATATATACACTACACATAAAATAACTTAATATGTATTTTTTGCCACACAGCTATCAGAATTCTTGAAAATCAAAATGTATATCCAAAATGACAAACCTACATTTATAGCTTTAAAAAACTGCAATTATAAAGACATCAAAACCTCTAACAGTAGCATATTCATGCCACAAAAATCTTTTTAGTAGGATCATAAAAATTGACATTTATATCATTTGTTGCCATAGGTGGGTACATTTTATCAAATGATAATAAAGCTCAAGGGTTTAACTACTTTTTAATTTCTCATAAAATTTCTGTTGTCAAAATTTTAGGATTTACATTTTCCATTGCAAATATAAATCCAGTTTCATAAAGCATGATTCTCTTAATACAGCACGCATGTATTTTTGTGCCTCTGACACAAATACACACAAAAACCATCAAAGCATGCTATTTTGTATTTGTAACAAGATTTACTTTCTGCTCCCTTAAAACAAAATCTCATCTTCTGTTGCAAAGATTCCAGGTTTAAAGAATAAGAGCCAGCAACATTGCTCTGACCTCCTTTTTAAACTTATGCATTTATAAAGATGCCAGATTTAAAAGAATGAATTAGTCACAGGATTTTTGAGCTCCAAGTGACCTAGTTTACCTTCCCCTACACATGAATAAACAGAAGCCCAGTGAGCTTAGATGATGCTTAGAACTGAAACTACAAGTCCTCTTCAAGTACAAAGTTCCTCACCACTCACTATGAGACCCACTCATGTATTAAGGCCACTGACTTGCCCCTCTTCTTGTTTCCTAGGCCTTGTCAAGATAGTTCCACTCACGTTAATCAGCTCTCATGATAAGAATGGCCTTTTTATTTTCTTATGTCCTAGATGCCAATTCTCTATTACCTCCAAAGGCCTGCAGCCACATAGCTGGGTCCACATTTGTCTCCACTGCCATTTCTGAGCCCACAGATCACACACTGCTTTCTGTTCAATACCAGCCCTGGCCCTCTGTAGAGATGTGGCTTCTACATGGGTTTGACAGGTAGAGGTCTGGTGAATGGGCCAAATGGGAACGAAAAGCTTACCTTTGACTCCTTGCTGACTGGTCATGGTCAGGGGCAAAGTGTGTGTAGAATGGATGACATGTGTCCCCAATGCCTTGCCTGGCTGCTGGGAATGCTGATAAAGTTTAGGCATGCTGGCTCCATGGACCGGGATCTGACAGAGCTTTCCTGTGAAATTTGGAGGGCACTGACATTTGTCCCTTGAACTGCACTGGCCACCATTCATACATGGAAGATGGCAAATTACTGAAATGGAAAAGAGAAAACATAGACAGTTGGTATATTGTTCAAAGGTTAATAATCAATGAAATCCCCAAACACACAATTCATTATAACCATTGTATTCCACTTACTTAAGAAATAATAAACTAAGGAGCAAATACTATGCCCAAGAGTCTATTACTTATTACTTTTTTCTTTCCATTTTAAGTCATTTAATTCTCTAGTAGCTTGATTGTTCTCCTCCAATAATAGAAGAGTTTCAAAGGAAAAGAATCTCAAGTAGCCACTCAAGATGATTGTCTATCACGGTACCATTTTAAGAATCTTTTTGCAACCTGCACTTACTCTGTTTCCCTATCTAATACAAGACTATTATCTGTCTCCCTTTAATAGCTGCTTCCTTAAATTATTCCCTCCTTGGGAATAAGAGAGATTGCTGATTACTAATCATTAAATCCTTAGTACCTAGAACAAAGTCTGACATACAGGGACATTAAGTAAGTATTTGCTCAAAGAAAAAAGTGATAAAAATATTATCTGCTCAAATTTTATTCTATGTAAGACAATGAAGTAAGTAATATTCAGAACCAAAAGGTAAGATAGCTTCAAACACATTATATAGGAATTTGCAATCTTCTTAGAGTAAAGAGAGTCCAGTGAAACGGAGAAGTAGCAAAGCAATCCTCACTTTGGAATTAACTTGTTTAGAATATCAAAAGATGAGAGGACACATTGGATGAAAACTTTTAAGAAGAGTTTTAACTCTGGCTAAATTCAGCTTATAGTTAACCTCACCTTCACTAATTCTCCTTTAAACATCATCAGATCTCTACCCACTTTAAAAAAAAAAAAAAAAGCCAAAAGCCTCAAAATTCTATTTCCTTCCAGCTTCTGCCCTCTTTCAATCCTCTTGTCCCTGACCACATTTTCCAGAAGAATCACCTGTTCACTTGTCAATGTACTATAATCACCTTACGGCAGAATATGCCCTACTTTTCTGAACCATCTTCTACACAGAAACTATTCTTACTACGATCATTAATGGGGTCCATGTTGCTAAATCCAATGGACAGATTTCAATCTCTTGGCTTCCATTATATCTCGCTTGCGTATTTGACTCCTTTCTCCCTGCCTATTTCATCTTAATAGTCTTTGCAGACTATGTTTTTTACTTGTCCTTTAAATACTGATGTGCTTTATGGTTTGGCTTTGAAATCATCTTCACTAACTCTACACACTCTCCTATGATTTCATCCTGTCATTATGATGAAGTGACCCAAATTTATATTTCCTGGCCAAAGTGTTCTGCTGAGCTTCAAACTATTCCTGTTTATCTCCATGAAGCTACTCCACAGGCACCTCAAACTCAAAATGTCTAAAGCTGAATGTGTCATCTCACCTCCAAGACCTCTGCCCACCCAAAAAAATGAGCCTCAGAGTCACTCTCTCACTTCACCTATTAATAATCTATTATTACCTAATTTCATCATTAACTAGCTATGTAATATATATTTTCACTGTCAAACCCCCAAAAAGAAATATTTATAGTCAATTATTAACAAAATGTATGATATTCCCCAAAATATTCATTATCATAGTTACAATACTATTTTCAATGATATATCAGTACTAATTTTTATTTAATCACTTTTTCCTAACTTCGTGGGGGAGAAGAAATTACTTTATTACTAAACCCACTTTCTTCCATACCTTGCTATACCTTTTCCAAACATCTAGTCCTAGAAGTTCTCCCTTCTAAACATCCACCAAATATGTTTAGTTCTTCCCCAACACAGACCCCTTATTCCTTCTGCAACCCCATTATTTAAGAATCTCAGGTCACTTTCCACAATATTAATGACATTCAACTTTATTCAGTACCTTCTTTCTAGACTAGAGCTTTGTCTATGCTGAGTCCTCTGCCATTCTTTCTACTGGCCCCTGTAACTCCCTAACTTTCTACGTATCTTGGAGACTTGGTTTAATGCTCACTCCTGCTGGATGCATTTCCAGTTGCTTCTCATCCAAGCTCCCACAGAATCTCATTTACCACCTATCACATGACACATCTTACTGCATAACAACTGTCTGACTACCTTTCTGTATGCCCCACTTAGCTAGAGCTCTGTGAGGTCAAGAAATTTTATCTTGTTATATTTTACCTATATCATGCTACTCAGAATCTAGAAGAAATGCTTAAGGCCCAAGAGAATACTAATGGAAGAATAAATGGATTTGTACCTACTACTTTGTCAAATACCATTCTAAGTAGCATAAAAGATTCAGTTCCTGCTCTTTAAGAATTGAAAAGCTAACTGGAGAGATTAAATCACACATTATAACTAAAAATACAGACCAGCAAATGCGTGACAGTTGGAAAATATGAAATAAACCCTTTAGGGCTTCAGAGAGGAGAAAAGCCATTTCTTCAAAGATGAAAAGGCCTTCACAGGCGAGAACATTCAAACAAGTATTTAAAACTGGGCAAGATTCAGAATACTAAGGAGTACTTTCCAGCAAGACACAATAAGGAGGTGAGGTGGCGTATCTGGGAAGGGATGAGTTGCTGGAACCTTGGGCTCTGGAGGGAAGGAAAGGGTCAGATGAGAAACTGAAATAAGACAACTGAGTCATACAATTCAAGTTATTAAAGCCCAATAAGTGGTTTAGATTTTATTCTGTAATGAACGAGTTGTTTCAGAGGCTCCAAGCAGAGCATTAAGCAAGGTTGAAAGTGTGCTCCAGGAAGATTACTCTGGTGATAGCATGCAGGATTAGCCGAAAAGGAGAGTGACAAGGTGAGGAAGTCAGGAAACTATGATGATAATGGAAAGACAAATTGAAAAGTACACAGATTAGGATGATGCCAACAAGCACTGAAAAGAGGATGGAATAGTATAATGCTGGGGAGGAGACAAGTAGAAGTTGGTGAAGGAACACAGGAGGGAAGGGGCAGGCCAGGGAAGAGGGGGAAACACAGGATAGGAAATAAAGAGGCAGGAAAAAACTACCAAAGTGACAAACCCAAAAACTGTGTTCAATGCTGATGCTGCACATCAAATCAAAACTACTTGTGCTGAGTAGCGTCCGGGAAATCCTTTCATTGGTGCTGGTCTACTGTGTGAGGTCTTCGATAAAAGAAGTCAAAGGTAACTCTAAGGTTACGTCAAGGACTTTATTACTTCAAGTCCAACTTTGAACTAAATTTCTAAGTCACAGCTTGACTACACTGGATGGGCTCAATGTATACTAGGTAAAAGCAAAGGGAGCCAGGCTGAGATTTAAATGTACTATGGATAATTTATAATTGGAATATACGCACATCATTTTAGATGGCTCCAATATGTATCAATACTCAGATACTGTGGTCACTGAAAAATCACATCAAGCTCTTTAGTCCACACATCATTCTGTAATGATGACATCATGACCAATGACCAATCAGATCACTTCTCCCATGTCTGGGCTTGGTCACACTGCACATCTGTTGCTCCACTTAGGCACAGACAACAAAGCAGGCAGTTGTGTTCCTTCCTCATCTCTGGGCATTTTGCAAAGCAGACAATCAAAAGAAAGTACAGATCAACAGAAAAGAAAGTGCAGCGAAGAAATCAAAGTGGTTAACAGCAGAAGTAAAACTGAAAAGTAGTTGTGTTGCAAACTTCAAAACTCTGGATCATATTCCAGTATTTTTGTCCTTAAGAGGGCACACAACAATGACAGTTCACTAAGAGGAAAAGATTCTCCATTTCACAAGACATATAGTGAGAAGAATGCAAACAATTTCAAATTATTCTTGATTAGTTTATCCAAAGAATTAAATCACTTTAACTCTGTTTCTAATGTTTTAAATTATAAATTACTGAATAGGTATTGGGCTTATTGTTTTTCATTTCTCTATGTATTTATAACCTACAATAAAATATTTTAAATGTTCTCACAAAAATATTTAAAGGTCACAGAACTTCTCATTTTCCTTTGATTATTAAGATGCAAAATGAAGACTACCTATAAATTATACTAGAATTACTTTATATTTGTAAAAATCACCATCCTTTTTTTACAAAGATACATTAATGAATTGACTTGTACTAAATCAGTAACAAAAGCAGACCCTGAAATCTAACATGAACTTAATTAGTTTTATTTAAATCTATCTTTAAACACTGAGATAGCATTTCTATGATCGTTTCAAGGTCTGCAGTAACGTAAGAGGATATGTCAAAATAATCCCTCAATTCCAATAACCCTGTCTTTCCAGTCATAAAGGAAATAGTTTCTGCTTATTTCAACCAATAAAAGGCCACTATTCATAACCATTCATGAATGAGAAATACCTATTCTCACATTCCAGCATTTTTTCAAAAATCTCAACTACAATGTAAAGTTCTTTGCCTCAGATCAATAACTACATGCTGAGCCCTTTGTGGCAAGCAATCTTTTTACACCTAAGTAGTCATTTACATCAAAGAAAACAAATTTTAAACCCAACCTACAAACTTTTAAGATTTAGCTATGAATAGCTTCTTTCTGTTCCATAAGTTCATACCCCTCTCAAAACACTGCTGAATGATGTATCATCTATGCTGCCAAGTTCTATAAAACATTTTCAGAACATAAAGAGGAAAAAGAATAAGTTACCTTTCAAGCTAATTTGAGAAGCTTGTAGTCTGCTAGCTAATAAGTCAGCTATGGCACATATATTTTAGAAAATCTGATTGGAAGGTGTAACATAGAATGCAGCCTGAGACATTCCATTCCTTGTCAGCATGACATTTCACTGGCCATTACTGTAATTCAATATATTGCATCATATGGTGACCAGGGAACTATCACAAATATCAAGAAGTATGCGGGCCTTCATCCTTTTATTCCCGCAAGTATAATTTCATGACCACCAGTCAAACTATCTCATAGTGCTTCAATAAAAGGTCAAAATGAGAAAAATATCCAGGCTCAGAGAACAAGTTGGAAGTTTCAAATCAAGTGTTTCTCCATTCACTTTGGTCTATGAAACATTTCGTGGTGCTCAAGAAATTGGGCTGAGGGGTTTTCAGCTCTGAAGCCCCCTACCACCTCACAGTAGCTTGTCTATCCTCTTTCTTTTCCATCTTTCCTCCCCAAAGAAACCAACTTTTGGGCCGGGGATTTAGCCCAGTGGTTTCGCTGCCTGCTGTGCAGGCGCCAGGAGGACTCAAGTTCTACCCCCGGTACCAAAAAGAAAAAAAAAAGAAACCAACTTTTGTTATACTAAAAAAAAAAAAAGACAAAGGAAACTGGGCTGATGAACATTCACACTGCAGGCCACAAACTGGAACCTAGTTTAAGTGAATAAATGTTGGGGGACCACCCCATTGACTGTGCCCCAAGCAAGCTGTGAGCACTGCCGCCTGTAAAGCGATAACCCCACAACTGGCTTGTTTTGAGAACTGTGTCCAACCGAAGCCTAGGTGACTAGATAACATGGCAGCCAAGGTCAGAGTGACTCACACCCAAATTCCATTCCCCAAATTAAGAATGCTTCGTCTCTTCTCTTACAAGCAACATACCCCTAGCAAGGACACATAGCCCTCTGACCCTAACCTAACTATGATGTCACCAATAAATATCAGTGGCTTTGGATGGCCAGGGAATTTTGCTGCTTGCTCAGCACTGGCCATCCTGGCTTCCCATTTCTCTCTTTAATTCTGTCTTTGAGTTTTTCTTCTCGCCTTGTGCCATAGCAACAAGCAAGAGACTGGGATCTGCTGCACAGGTATCCAGTAACTGGAACCCAATAGGGCGCCTGAACCCATGAGGGATCACCTGTTTGGTGAACGTTACCCAGAGTGGACACAGTGTTTCAATGATGTTTGGCCCTCTCGTGAAACAGATAAGTGCTTTCCATGCCAGTAGGAAATCAGCTGGGATTAAAACATGGGGTAATCACTTTCAGCCAAACAGCAACATTACACCTAATTGCTCTGCACCCTTCTTAAACAAAATACATGGTGCTGGCCAGCAGCATCAAAAAAATGCTGCACAAAATAGTTAAATATAATCCTTGGTTCCCACAAACAAGAAACTCAGAAATGGAACTTTTGGAACATGTCAGAAATAACCTCTGGACAGCTCAACAAAGAACAAAAGTTATCTCCCTGAGACCTTAACTGAGACCTTGACAACCTAGAGCCTTGTGTGCTCTGTTTCGGGGTCCCCAGTGCATATTAATGGCTTGTGCTCAAATATGATCAAACTGAATTTTCTATAAATCTGTACTTATAAAAAGTAAGTCTTTCTTTTCTGTTATCATAGCTGACTACAAAAATGCTATAGCTGGGGCCGGGGATTTAGCTCAGTGGTGCTGCACCTGCCTCACAAGCGCAAGGTTCTGTGTTCGATCCCCAGTACCAAAAAAAAAAAAAAAAAAACAAACTACAGCTGCTAGTTTACAAAAGACTCTCTGGAAATGTTCTCAGCACTACTGAAATAAGTCCTGGGGACTCCACTCACCCTGGCTTTCCATTCCAGCAGATACAGAATTCTCAGGTACCGTGGTAAAGGCAGGACAGGGAAAGCCAATGTCCATCTGATGGAAACCTACGTCTGTCATTTCACAAAACACACACATGATTTTGATCTCAATAGCTGCTTCAACTTTCTGACCAGCAGCATGCTGTCCCTTAAGAGACCTTAGCACTTTGGTTGCTAACCTTTGGAATATGGGGGGAGGGAGGGTAGTATTTGTATAAAGTAAAAGTTATCACTTTATTTCTCCCCTTTTGGGTCAGAAACTGGGTTAATGCTTTCACATAACACATATGTCACATCATAGTTAAATGCTGGGCTGCAGTGTAGCTCAGGGGTAGAACACTTGCTAGCATGTGCAAGACCCTGGGTTTGATCACCACCACTGCACAAAAAGCACAACCAAAAAATACTTTCGTAAACTACTGCTCACTTTATGAACCTAAACAAAACAATATGCCTTTCAATTCAGTATACATCTCCCTCCCCAAAAGAATAAATGGAGTTGAAAGCCAACATGAAGCCAGAACACTGGGACTGAAAAGGCCTAGACCTACGCATGAGCTGAGGAAAGAAGGGGGCAGACTGCTTTTCTCCACGTGGAATGCAGACGTTGACAACTGCTGTAAAATCTCCTACCAGCGAGTCTTGATCATCTGTCTGCCAATCTATACTAACTCAGGGACCCAGTCAACATACATATGAGACAGGGTTGTCCGGAGCAACCTGTCTAAGGAGGTGACACTTAAGTTAACCCTAAAAGGGAGAAGAATCCAGTCGTGTGAAAAGTTGGCAGAAGAGTATCTGCAGAAGAACATGTAACATGTGCTAAGTTATTGGGGCGAGATAGCTTAGAAAAGCCAAAGGGGAAAGGAAGCAGATGTGCCTGGAGAGGAGGTGGCTGAAGGAAGGGAGGCAGAGGGAGTGAGGAGGCAGACAAGGGCCAGGTTCTTGTTTCTGCCCACAAGGATGAAGTCAGGCCTTATAACAAGGTGTGGTGAAACAAAGGAAGAAGAAGTTAAAATTTAAGACCGGAGCAAAACATAGCAAACAAAACCAAGAAGAAACAAAGAACAGGGAGAAGGCAAGCTGGAGAGTCCTCTACTGTATATATATTAAGTGTGCACTGTAAATTGATCGAGTTTGTGGGCCTTATTTTACATTTTAGACTGACTACTTATCAAGATTCAAACTGAATTTTTGGACGGCTGAACTTAAAACTCATTGAATATAGATAATCATTGTGAAGGTAAGACTTCTTAAAAAATGTGTGAGAAGATACTAGTGTTCTTCATAGCACGTGCAAAGGTGGAAACACAGTTCCAAAGAGATTTAGGAGGAAAAGGAAAATGCTTTAATTAGTGTAGAAGGCGCCTACTGTACTCTCCCTGCCAATGAGCATCTCTGTGGATTTTCCCCCACTAGAGATATATGCATTTATTAGACATCAGATGTGAAAATACATTGTAGTTTCAATGTATCATAATAAAGTGTTTTCTATTCTGTATATTAAGAACAAGAGGACATCACAAATATTCATAATAACCACTCAGTTTTAAACTAGAAAGGGAAAGGTAAGTATTTTAGAAAGCAAAAAAGGCATTCTGGAAGATGTAGGGATGTTCTAAAGCTTGCAAAAGTATTGGGGATGAAGGCAATCATTAAAAAAAGTTCCTTCACAGAACTCCAAGGCTATTATCTTCATAAAACAACAGGTGGTGAGATGCCATACAAGTATCATTGCTTTAAAGATTAATTTTAACCATCAGTTTCATCAATCTGATCAAACAGAACACATCTTGATTTTTTACCTACTTCAAAAATTAATACAACCACCTTCCTTCCATCTTTACCTATCAAATGCTTAGAACAATACACCCATGTTTAAAGCAAATAAACATTTCAGCAAGTGTAAAACAATCAACCTTAATACAAACAAAAGTTCCAGGGACACCACTAACTTTTAATGCTGATGGGGAATAGTAAATATTCCAATACTGCATTCTGTTTATAATCCAGGAGATAGAAACCCTTATCATACAAACCAAAGCTTCTGAGTTGGACTGAGCCCTCATCACCTCCAATCTGTTAATAGTTTTCTGTTCATTTAGCATCAGCCTCATCACAGCTGTAGGCTGTCCGATTTGATCTGGTTTTATACTTTGCATAATCTAAGGAACTCAGTATATGGAGCATGTCACCAAATTCCACTTCACATTCTTCATCATACAGGTTGTCACCATTGTTATCTCCTCATCATTCCCAAACCTCAAGTCTCTTTTACCTCTAGGAAACTGCAGCAACATTTGCAAACTTTATAATACAGTAAACACGAAAATCCCAGACACCTTTAGCTTGGGGTCTTCACTGGTAACAATCTTCAAAAACTGGGGTAAATGTTTTTACTTTGTAGATTTGGTCTTCTCATTGGCAAAATGAGATGGCTAGGTGATAAAAGCCAGAGGTTCTTTTTTTTTTTTAAAGTCCCAGAAATTCTAGTTCTCAAAACTTAACCAGGTTAGTAAATATAGTGATACTCATATTTCGTCATCTCATCTAACATGAGGGCAAGATTAAAGTTTCACAGTATGGTATCTCTCAATTGAGCAAGGCAAACTGTGAATAAAGAGCAAAATAAAGGTTTGATAGAAGGAATCAGGGAGAGGGATCTTTTGCAAGTGGGAAAGGAAGGTAAAGGGAATGGGAAAATTTAAGATGGGTCATGTTCATATACTAAATACCCACAATGAATTTAAGCACTATACATTGTAAATATGAATTTAAAATAATAGAATAATAATGAAAATTAGGAATGGAGATCTAGGGATGTAGGGAGGGGATGGGTGGGGATGAGAAAGAGAATAAAAACAATCAAGATATGCAAACATGTTCTAATAAAAATAAAAAAAATTTAAAGGAATTATACATGAGACCCATATGAGATCCATTCACCTGAGGTCTGTATCAAAGAGACTGGAGTGGGTCAGGGATTTAGCTCAGTGGTGCCACCACCTGCCTCCCAAGCTCGAGGTCAGAGTTTGATCCCCAATACAAAAAATAAAAAAAGAGACCAGAGTAACAGGTGCAATGGTGTGCTTTATTTTCATTTGTAATGTAGAATCAGGCACTGATTTCAGTGTAACTTTCAGACTTACTAACAAAGTAGTTAACGAAATGCTCAGTGGATGTGGAAAAAGCTGACCTTGTTCTGGAGGATGGATACGAATACAAACTGGGGAAACAATAATGCTACACAATAATAAATAATGAAACAGACTTCATTAAAATGGTGACACTTCATTCCTACAAATACCACCATTTATGTGTTATTTCTACAACCATCTGAAGGGACGTGCTGGCATTTTAGTCACTGCACCCGGCCATTCTAGCAACCCTGCAAAACGCTTTCTCAAAAAAACCCAAGTAATACCACTTAATCCTTGGCTATATACAGTAAGATAAAAATAAGCTTAAAAACCTTTTTACATTTGTTTCACTGCTATAATTTGTAAACTCTGTCTGTTGTGTTGTCTCCAGAGACTAAATTCCTACTCCCACTAAGTTTATTATATCTTCTTAGTATTTATTTATTCCTAAGCTTCAAAAAAGGACTTGAGATAGCCCTAAATTTAGAATTTTAAAATATTTGCAAAGTCAAAACCTCAACACACATATCTAACTTAAGGGCACAAAACTGCAATAAAATTCTAGCCATCATAACCAGTTACATTCTTGTAGCCTTAAAGTCTGTTCCAAATATGAGCTCCACACAAGAAACTTACTTTCAAAGAAGGAAAAAGGACAAGAAAGAATAATAAAATAAGAAAGAATCCTGAAGACATCTGCAAATTAGGGGCATCTAACATCATTTATTAATCCAAGCTGTATTCTAGTTATTTTTCTATTATATTTTGAATATACAAGAAAGAGGCCATGATGTTTTAATCTTCGTATTTCTCTTACTTCATAGCACAGCATTTTATAGACAGGAGCTCAACAAAAATTTATTGGCATTAATGGCCCAAAGATTCCAAGTGGAAAAAATACAACATGTATTTACCCCTCTTTTAACACTTCTCTTTTTTTCTAGCAAAATCTAGCTTTAGCTACTGTAGCCTGGTTGTTTGCGCCTTCCAACTCATGTTGAAACTTAATTCCCAGAGATATACAGTAGGTTAATAGTGTTTGGAGGGCTAGGA
This sequence comes from Heterocephalus glaber, assembly GCF_053883595.1. NCBI lineage: Eukaryota > Metazoa > Chordata > Mammalia > Rodentia > Bathyergidae > Heterocephalus > Heterocephalus glaber. The sequence continues at coordinate 35,138,211 of NW_028258305.1, forward strand.
TTAGATGAAGTCATGAGGGTGGATCTGCCATGACTGCACAAGTGGCTCTATACAATTAGGAAGAGACACGCAATTAGGAAGCTTGCTCTGTCTTGCCATGTGACGTACTGTATCACCTCAGAACTAGAGTCCCCATCAGCGAGAATGCCCTCACCAGATGCCAAGCAGAGGCCAGTGCCATGCTCTTAGACTTCCAGAATCATGAGCTAAATAAACCCTTGTCTTTCTAAATTCCCATTCTCTGGTGCTCAGTTATAGCAACAGAAGATGGATGTCCTGCTCTTTCTCATCACTGGGACACAATACCCAACACCCGGAACTCTAAGAAGGAAAGGTTTATTTTGACTCACAGTATGTAGAGGCTTTGGTCCAAGTCGGCTGGCCCCAAAGCAGGGTGGCATGGCATGGGGCATGGCAGACCAGAAGCAGGGAGCAAGATACACTTCCTCCGTGACCCACTTCCTTCAACAGGCCCCACCTCCCAACATCGCCTTTAGCTATACACTAACTCATCAGTGGACTAATCCACAAATGAGTATCACACCTCCATGATCCAGTCACCTTCACAAAGCTCCGCCTATGAGCACACAAGGCTTTGGGGGGCATCTACATATAAACCATAACAATGGACTAAGAGATTTGCACCCACTAGAGTGGTAGCTCTCAAACTATTTCCATAAAGCGACATGGAACTATTTCCATAAAGTGTATTTCCGCAGAGGTGGTTAGGGATTTGTTAAATCATCAGATTCAACCACCTTCTGATACAGATAAAGAGTGAGGCACTGGGGTTGTATGCACTTAGGATATCATGGCTTGGTAGCAAAAGAAACAGGGTAAGAACCAGGTTTCCTCCATCCTGTCTCAGGACTCTTTCCCACAGACCTCTCATGATAGAGGGGGCTCTTGGCATTCCCCAAGTCTCACCACAGTCTTGTGCCAGAAGCTTTTGCAGTCTTCTTCCACAGGCACCTATGTTTGTTATAACTAGTAACGGGAGAGGGTAAAGAAACCTCAACTGAGATCGAGAGTCGGCAAGCTGCATAGCAGGTAGACAGAGGATCTTTTCCAGGGATCTAAATACATGAGTTGGTCCACTTCAGGGCTTTTTATTAATAGAAAGACAAAGGAATATCCTGGGGCACAGACATTGAAGGAGGAATAGGAGTAGGATCAAGAATAATGAAATGAGAAAGGAAAGACTTATGAGTGAGTGTAGATAGAGAACACTTCGAACCACTGGAGAAGGTTCTACAGGATACTGCTGGCCCATCGCCGGCCCCCTTCAGTTCCAGTGAGATGAAAAGTGATGGCTAAAGCTCCAACAGTGGTGTTCATTGACTATTATGAGGTCCATCTACTGTGGGCCACATACTGTCCTAACACTTGGCAAATATCAGCCAATAAAATAGACAAAAATCCCTGCTTTCTTTATCATCTGTTGTCTTATCATCTTTGTGAGACTCGGCATAAGCAGCACTGCTCTGGAGCTCAGGAGTCAAAGAGCACGGATTAAAGAGGAGAGAAAGATATGTTATCTTATCTCCACAAGTTACCAAGCACGGCTCTAGCACTTCAAGGGAGCATGAACAAACATCAGGTAGAGTACAGGCAGACCCCTACGTGGGCAGGGACCTTCCATAGGGCAGTGGTAGGGCTCCCATGCAGGTGACCTCAGAGGGTCTGCACTGGAAGACCTAGATGGATGCTATGTGTGAGTGCTCCTCACCAACACATGGTGGAAGGCTGGAAGTACCCTTAGGAGATCTTCACAATCAATTGCAGGGGACATAGGTAAGCAATCATAATTTGAGCATCATTTGGTTTGTTTATTATCTATGCCCATAAACTAGTAAAGCCACAGGAATGTTTGAGTTATAGTTATACTCACCACAGTTTACATTTTCATTCTTTTTAACGATGTGCCCTTCATACTGTTATGGGTTATGTGCTGTTAAGGAACCATAATCACTGATATTTTTAGTAGCTACATAATATTCCGTTAAGCTGACAGATGGTAGATTTCATAAACATTTCTCTATTGTTTTTTGAGATTGTCTGCATTTCTTTCTCTCTTTTTTTTAACTACTACAGATTGAGCTTTCAAGGTACATCCTCATGCATATAGTTTTATTTTTCTTAGTAATTATCTCTTCACACATTCAACTAATACTTACCAATTGCTTAGTATACATTAGGTCAATGATAGCAAACCTTTTAGAGCTTTCAATGATACAAACTGCCTGCTGTGATACTCATGCCACAGGGTCAGCACCACTGCACTAGGCTAGGTGACATGCCAGAGGTCATGGAGAACAAGAAAAACATACATGAGTCCATTAGTCTACTGTAACTGTCTCATCATGAGGAGAACACAGACCATAGACATAAAGAGCAAGAGCTCAGAACCAGACCTCAGAGAGCTGGACGCTAATTTCATTATTTATTAGTGGTAGGACCTTGGGGAGTTAACAATTTTCTGCCCTATTTCCTCTCCTGTAAAATGGGGACAGTGATTCATGTGGTTGTTAGTGGTATGGATGAGTTTATATACTCAAGGCACTTAGAACTTGGCACCTCGTAAGCACTGAGCAAGCGTCGGCCATCATCATTAACTTTGTGATTGCCACAGCTAGTACCATGGGAATCTGTAACAGGAGACCAAACCACCACACAACCAAGCAAGGGCCCTGCACAGCCTACAGGTAGGCGGGTCACTCTGTGTTCCAGACACTTTCATTCACAGCCCTTCTCAGCACTGAGTGTGGCGCTGTTGAGTGGCTGAGGTATCAGAAGATGAATCTTCCAAGAATTACAATTAAAAGCATCAACAGCAATTTATTAACATAGCAAACTCACATTTAGCTTGTCAAACTTGCCTTTTATTTCTACTAACTTAAAAGTTTCCAAATGATAACTTCTGAGCTGTAAATATTTTACCCATAATCATCTGATTATATTATTATAATGCTGATTAGTATTTCTTTATGAAGATTTTGAAAATTTCCTCCTATATTTCTATACTGCTTTTCATTCCCTTTGTTTGAATGCCAAAGTATGATTAAAAAGTGGTGAAAATATACATGTTTAAATGAAATTATTAGAGTTAAAAATACATTGGCATTAATCCCTCTCAAAATACTCCTTGTTTTGAACACACATCCCACTGTTGCAGCCTCTTTCTGAAACAGTTCTGAGAGTCCTCTTTTGTGAGTCTTTTGGTGACTGCCTCAATGCCCTGAATCAATTCAAAATGTTTATGGCATGAGTATCAAATAAAAACATTTTGGTCCATCTTCATCCACCTTATTCACTGGAACTAACACTGTGTGACCTCTGACTCTTCCCCAAAGTACAAATGACCGTGAAAAGTAAACGTTCTGAATTGATTCAAGACATCAAGGCAGCCCCAATAGTGCAAGTAAAGACACAAAAAAGAATTCCAGAACCGCCTCAGAAAGTAACAAGGAGGACATAAGTGTGTTCCAAGTGAGGGAAAGTATTCTGAGGAGGATAAATGGCAATAAGTCTTTTACTGTAATAAAAAAATTTTACTTTAAACATTCACTGTATTTTTGGATCACACCTCATTATCATTTTATCTGATGATTTTGCTTACCTTTTAGAGTCTTGATGATTTTCTAATTACTTTCACAATGGCTTTCATGGATAATAGATTTTAAGATTTTATTTACCCTACTGATGAAAATATTTTATCACTTTATTCATTTTAATTTGTCTGGCATACACAAAATGTATTTTATTTGTTTTATGTAATTAAGCTTATAAGTTCTTTTCTCTATAATGTGTTCTATTGTCTCAATCCTTAAAAAACTATTATCCCTCCAAGTACCTGATAAGTAATCAATATCATGCTAGCATTAATTTATTGTCATTTTCTTCTGCTTAATGATTTAACTCATTTCATCTGGAGTCTTTACCCAGTGTATAAGTATGGATTACAACTATTTTTGCTTCAAGTTGTGATCTAAATAAGATATTAAATGAAACTTCCTTTCCTGTTTTTTAAAAGTTAAGCAATTACTTCAAACATAAGGTGTCAAAGGACAGATGCAGATGTAACATGGTAGAAAAGAGAAAATTTGGCAGTTGAGAATGGAATCGGGGATGGAAAAAAGAACATAAAACCAGAAAAAATTACTGAGAGACCTACTAAGGTTAACACACAAGCAGAGAAACATTCCCTGTGAGAGATGAAAGAAGAAACATACTGGGTAATAAAATAAAATGGGGTCTGTGAAATTCAGTCAGATGCCAAAAGGAATAAATTCTGGATGGACAGTAGTGGTTTGGGAACCACTACTATAAACAAAAATTTGCATGGTCCGTCTACAGCTTCTTTTTATTCCCAGTCTCCATGGATCATTACTTTTCCATGGCTCCCACCTAACTGTGCTACCACAGTGGAGGCATTTTTCTCTGTCTTGATCTTTTCTTTCTTTCAAAGGGCAGGTCCCCCTCCAGTCCTCTCTTCAGAGTACGAAGTTGTCACTTACAGCACGCGAGTGGGTAAGGCTTGGATGTGGTTGGTGCAAGGTGCCAGAATCGCCACAAGTAGGGAAGCAGTCATCCCTAAGAGTATGAAACAGCCTGTGGAGTTGCCAGAGGGACATACATTTGCGATCTAAGATCTTTTTAGATACCTGAACTGGAAAATCCTCAGCCTGGAAAACAAGTCCCAGGCTGGCTGTGGCCTTCAATTCTCCATATAACAAAATGCCCAAAGAATATGCTTGTCTACACCATCTAGACTGACAGGTGAATTATCTCAAATGCTGATGGTTTCAAACTTTCACATGTAGAGTACAGGATATAAACAAAGGTCTAGACAGAGATCTCCTGAACTGCTCAGGAATGGGCTCAATAACCGAGAACTGTTTCCACAATTTGGATGGATGATGGTTTCCACTTTAGTTAATTTTTTAAAAATCAATTTCCACTTTGCCTTCAGACTTACAGGCTTTAGTGGAAGAAACTAAAGACAGAAGTAAAAGAGTGGCTTTCCATAAATGTCAAAAATCACAAGTTTTACTTCCACAACCTGCCAAATTTTTTAAAAATTTTTAATCTGGATTGCTTATCATACCCAGCTCCCATTTTCCATTCCTGTAACTATGCACACAAAATGATGGAAATGTCTAACAGGAACTAGAAAGTGGTTTATAGATAGAATCATCAACTCAAAGTAGCAAAGCAGCTGCCAAATAGTTTTCAATTGGATCATTCCTTCTGAGGTACAGATGCAGCTGAGCTAAAAGCCAAACACACTGATTTCCTGTTTCTGAGATTCTCTGTATCACCAGTGGAAAAGGCTGAAGCCAAATCATGACGGAAGAGCTCTTTCTGATCTAGTTCTTGCTTCCTGTCCAGCTTCATCTCCTGCTGTTGCCACCACATGCTCTTCAGTTCCAGTTATGCCCAACACTTGGTCTCTTCGGACCACTCACAACGTGAGAGGCCACAAAGGCTCTTTCCTCTTGCTCCCATCGACTGCTCCACTCTGCTCCCTCAACCCAAGCCTCTGCGTCAGCATCACATCCTCACCAAGGCCTTTCTTGACCAAACCGGGGCAAAGCTGGGAGCTCTAACCCCTGCCACACACCCCCAGAGCAACAGCAGCCAGTGTTTCACTGGATCATCTGGGTGTGTCTGACTCCTCCTCCAGAAGGTCATGAGCTCCCGGGAGGAAGGAAGCTTTGTCTTCAGGACCCCACCTTTTTCAACTCCCCATCCCTCTAGTTTAACAAAATACCCTTCACACAGCAGCTACCAAATAAATATTTTTGAATGGATAGATGAAGTTTTTACTAAAAATTTTTTTAATTGGAAAGCCATCTGAATGCCAAATTCTAGGTTTTTATAATTTGTCTTCTAATGCCCTACTGTCTTCCCTAAACCTAAATCAGCACTTAATATTACAGTAGTGACTCACTTTTATTGAGTCTTTCCAAATTATTCATGCTTTCATTAAAACATTTGGGGATTTTTTGAACTCAATTTTTTAATCAATTTACATAACATTTAATTAAATAATGCAATTTCAGGCCAAGGACAAAAGAACTGACTCTGGTAGGAACACAGCTCAGACCTGACTGGGGTGATATGTGGGTTGAACCCAGGAGAGGTTACCAACTACGAGCATTTGCCACACCCTGGGCATTAGTACAGTATGTTTAAAAAGAAATGAAGGACACGGGTTAATTTGGAAAGTCAGTTATATAGAGGTAATTTTAAAGCTTCTACTGAGCACTGCCTAAAATCACATAACAGAACTTTCCAGTCAAATGTGAAAGCTATTCAAACCCATGTGATTCATTACTGACTGATGAGATGAGCCAAGATGTCTCCTTCCATTTAATTTAAATAACTTGATATGTCAAATTCAGGTTATTAAAATACACCTATTCATTCCTCGAGGCTCGATATATACTTCCTGAACCTGGAACATGCCATTAAACCAAGACAATATGTATCAAAACTGACTTCCTGAAGATAATTCCTTCTAATCCTCAGTACTGGCTGGCAAGTATGTTTCTAATTAACTCTCTTGCAACAGAGTTCAAACTTAGACTAAGCTGACTTTTGAAACATCCTAGTGTATAGGCTAATACTCAGTTACCACAATAAAACAATCAGAGGTCTAGATTTTGCACAGGATGAGAATCAGAGACATGGAAGAAAAGTAAATTAAAACTACCATCATTAATCAGGACTAGAAAAATTTCCAAATCCTTCTGGCAACATTCCTAAATAAACCAGGTATCATCAGAGAAACAACTTCGGTATACAAAGAAGAAACTTTTTTTTTTTCAGAAACTTTTCCCTAGTATTCCTATTTCTTTTTCTTTTCCTTTTATGGCTAGACACTGAAGTTGAGGTAACTATGTAAAGATTTTTTAATTTAGAATTAAAATGTACATACAATGCTTTTTTACTGATATTAAAAGGAAATATTTTACAAACTACAATCATTTCTCTAATTCACACAAAATTGATTTTGACATACAGTTGTATAATTTACAGCAGCTCTGATATGAACAATAAGAAAAAAATCCATACATTACTTAGAGGATATGTATCTACTTTTACAGTTAGGCTTCTGAGGCAAAGGTGATTTCCAAAACCAAAGTAGTAACTTGAAACAACTAATGGGGAAAGAAGGTAGCATCTTCCAGCTTTTACATCTACAAACAGGCTCATACCATCAAAGCCTGTAACATAGCAGCTTTTAAACCTGTCAGTATTTTCACAAGTCATTCGGAGTAAAGTATTTTCACTGGGTCACTTAACTTCCCTCACTTATGGTCATGAAACTAATGCATTATGCAAACTTTACACCAGGATTCAATACATTCTAGTCCATTTTTCTCAAGAAAGAGACCCAGTCTGTTGGTAATAAATAAATAATTCCTGGGCACAGAACACGCCGAATCAGCCCGCTGCACACAGGAAGGTCTGTGCACGCCCTACCGAGGTGCTGAGTCACGCGGAAGACACCGAATCACCCCGCTGCAGACAGGCAGCCACCTGGATCCACACTACAAAGACACAGAGGACACCAGACCACCAGACCAAGGTACTGAGTCCTGCTGCTCCCGGCCCAGAGGTAGGGGCTCCTGAGCAGTCGTCCCACTGCTCCTGGTCCAGAGGAAGGGGATTCCCGGTAACCATCCCTCCCACTGCTCCCAGCCCAGAGGAAAGGGCTTTTGGGCCACCTTCTGTCCTGCTGCTCCTGGCCCAGAGGAAGGGGCTTCCAGGCCACCATCCCTCCCACTGCTCCCGGCCCAGAAGGACGGGCTTCGGAGTCGCCATCCCACTGCTCCTGGTCCAGAGGATGGGGCTTCCCGGCCACCATCCCTCCCGCTGCTCCCAGCCCATAGGAAAGGGCTTTTGGGTCACAATCCCTACCGCTGCACGTGGCCCCTGTCCCACCTCACCCAGCTCAGAGGAGGTAATCCATGCAGGTGCTAACAGCCGCCTGGCCCAGTCGAAATGAGAAAACACATAAATAAGTCTCAAAACCAGACTTCCAGATCACCTACAGCAACCACAAAGGGAAATGAGATGGAACACTCTGATACTCAACCACCTGGACCCACTGAACTGCCAACAAAAGGGGATCTGGAAAAAATGAAATCAGAAATAATTTCTCAGATAACAGGAGAAATTGTGCCCCTAGTGCAAGGCATGATTAATAAATCTAGAGAGGAGCTCAGGAACATGATGGAATCCCAACATAAGAAACAAATGGAATCCATAAAACAGATGCAAATAGATTTCCAGGACATGAAAAACTCCAATGAAAGTCTACACAGCAGAATGAGCCAATGTGAGGACAGAATTTCAGATATAGAAGATAAGATTGCAATTAGTGACCAGGAAAAGAAAAATTGCTCCAAAATTATAAGGGAACATGCAAAACCAATCCAGCAGCTGCTAGATGATGCAAAGAAGAATAACATAAGACTGATTGGGCTCAATGAAGAAACAGGAGAGAATGCAGATGACATAAAAAATCTCTTCACAGAAATAATGGCAGAAAACTTCCCAAGCAGGGGAAAAGAGCTTGACATACAGATAAGTGAGGCATATAGGACTCCAAATAGCCTTGATCAAAAAAAAAATCTACACATAGGCATACAATTGTTAAGATTCCAGAAACTCAACAGAAGAACAAAGTTCTACAAGCAGTCAGAGAAAAGAAACACATCACATACAAAGGAAAGCCCATCAGAATCACAGCAGACTTCTCAACACAAACCATCAAGGCAAGAAGAGCTTGGAGTGACATATTCCAAGCCCTAAAGGGAAACAGCCTCCAACCCAGACTGATGTACCCTGCAAAACTATCTTTCAAAATTGATGGAGAAATAAGATACTTTCATGACAAAGAGCACCTTAGGAACTTCGTGAATACGAAACCAGCACTCCAAAGACTTTTACACAATATCCTAGGAACAGACAATGAGGATCACAACCCCAGGAAGCAAAGCAGAATGAACCCATCTGGCATGACAAGAAATTAAATGTAAAGGGAGAGAACCCAACAAAAAGAAAAAGTCATGGTAATGACAAGTCAATGTGTTTCAGTTATAACCATCAATGTGCATGGTCTCAATTCACCAATCAAAAGAAACACACTGGCAGAGTCGGTCAAGAAGCAAAATCCAACAATATGCTGCATACAAGAAACACACTTTATTCAAAAGGAAACTCATAGACTGAAAGTTAAAGGGTGGAAAGCAATACTCCATGTGACAGGAACCCACCAAAAAGCAGGAGTAGCTATTCTCTTGGCAGGGCAAGTAGATTTCAAACCAACACTGATTAAGAGAGATGAAGAAGGACACTACATCCTTGTAAAGGGAAAAATCCAAGAGGAAGAAAAGACAATCATAAATATCTATGCACCAAACACTAGTGCACCCAACTATATAAAACAAATACTAACGGACGTGAAAAGTCATATATGCACTAATACAATTGTAGTGGGGAACCTCAACACCCCATGGTCACAAATAGATAGATCAACTAGACTAAAAATAAGTAATGAAATACTAGAACTCAATCGAACTCTTGAACAAATGAACTTAACAGATGTTTACAGAGTCTTCCACCCCACAAAATCAGAATACACATTCTTCTCAGCTGCACATGGGTCATTCTCAAAAATAGACCACATACTCACACACAGAATATGTTTAAGAAAGTGCAAAGGAATTGAAGTTATCCCCTGTACATTATCAGACCACAGTGCGATGAAATTGGAGATCCATAGCAAAAGAAACTCAAAAGATTTAATAAACATGTGGAAATTGAACAACACACTTCTGAATAACCAATGGGTCACAGAGGAAATTAAAGAAGAAATCAGACAGTTCCTTCAAATAAATGACAATGACAATACAACATATCAGAATCTATGGGACACAATGAAAGCAGTCTTATGAGGGAAATTCACAGCAGTGAATACGCATATTAGGAAAACAGAACGAGCCCAATTAAACAACCTGATGCTGCACCTTAAGCTTCTAGAAAAAGAAGAGCAGGACAACCCCAGAGCTCATCCAAGGGAGGAAATTATAGAGATCAGGGGAGAAATCAATGCAATGGAGACTAAGAGAAAGATACAAATCAATGAAGCCAAGACTTAGTTCTTTGAAAGAATCAACAAAATTGACAAACCTTTAGCCAACCTTGTCAGAAAAAGGAAAGAAAAGGCCCAAATCCATGCAATTAGGAATGAAAAGGGTGAAATGACAACAGACCCAGCAGAAATCCAGAGGATCATCACTACCTACTTCCAGAACCTATACACCAACAAGATGGACAACACAGAATGCACAGATTCCTAGATATATATGAATTACCAAAGTTGAATGAAGAAGACCTACAAATTCTGAACAACCCAATATCAACCAATGAAATTGAAAATGTAATTAAAAACTTAACAACTAAGAAAAGCCTGGGCCCTGATGGGTTCACTGCTGAATTCTACAAGACATTTAGAGAGGAACTGCTGCCACTACTGTTTAAACTCTTCAATGAAATTGAAAGGGAAGCAATACTCCCAAATTCATTCCTGGAAGCAAGTATCACCTTGATCCCCAAAGCAGAGAAAGACCCAATGGAAAAAGAGAACTATAGGCCAATCTCACTAATGAACATAGATGCAAAAATCCTTAATAAGATAATGGCAAACAGAATGAAGAAGATCATCAAGAATATCATACACCCTGATCAAGTGGGATTCATTCCAGGGATGCAGGGACGGTTCAACCTACGCAAATCAATCAATGTAATACACTGTATCAATAGAGCCAAGGACAAAAACCATATGATTATCTCCATAGATGCAGAAAACGCATTTGACAAAATCCGACATGCATTTATGATAAAAATCCTACAAAAAATTGGAATAGATGGTCTCTACCTCAAACTGATAAAAGCCATCTATGAAAAACCAACAGCCAATATCACACTAAATGGTCACAAACTGAAATCCTTCACACTAAAATCAGGAACAAGACAAGGATGTCCACTATCACCACTCTTGTTCAATATAGTTCTGGAAACATTAGCCATGGCAATTAGACAAGAGAAAGAAATAAAAGGAATAAAGATAGATAATGAAGAAGTCAAATTGTCATTATTTGCAGAAGACATGACACTCTATATAGAGACCCCAAGAACTCCACCAAAAGTCTTCTAGACTTAATAACCAAATTCAGTCAAGTAGCTGGCTACAAGGTCAACACACAAAAATCAATAGCTTTCCTCTACACCAATGACAGACTCACTGAGAGAGAAATAGGGCAAATAATTCCTTTCACAATAGCATCCAAAAAACTGAAATACCTAGGAATCATCCTAATGAAAGAAATCAAAGACCTCTTCTCTGAAAACTATGGCACTCTGAAAAGAGAGATTGAAGATGATATCAGAAAATGGACAGACATCCCCTGCTCCTGGGTAGGAAGGATTAATATAGTGAAAATGGCCATACTTCCAAAACTGCTACATAGATTTAATGCAATTCCAATTGAGATCCCAGCAGCATACTTCATAGACCTTGAGAAAACAATCCAAAAATTCATCTGGAGCAAGAAGAGACCCAGAATAGCAAACACAATTCTAGGTAACAGAGACATGGCGGGGGTATCACAATCCCAAACCTGAAACTATACTACAAAGCTACTGTGATAAAAACAGCATGCTACTGGCAAAGAAACAGACTTGAAGACCAGTGGAACAGATTAGAAGATGCAGAAACAATGCCAGACACACTCAGCCACCTCATCTTCGATAAAGGAGCCAAACACCCTCACTGGAGGAAAGACAGCCTCTTTAATAAATGGTGCTGGAAAAATTGGGCTTCAACTTGCCAAAGATTAAAACTAGACCTATATCTCTCACCATGCACTAAACTAAAATCAAAATGGATTAAAGATCTAAATATTAAAATAGAAATGCTGAACCAGTTGGAACAGAGGTTAGGTAGAATCCTTGAAGACATCGGTGTAGGAAAAGATTTTATGAACAAAACCTCAGTTGCCCGGGAACTAGCACAAACAATCAACAAGTGGGATCTCTTCTTATTAAAAGGCTTCTGCACAGCAAGAGAAACCACCAGCAGTGTGAAGAGACAACCCACAATGTGGGAAAAAATCTTCACCTGCTCTTCCTCAGACAAAGATCTACTATCTTGAATCTATAAAGAACTTAAAAAGATCAGACCTCCCAAATTTAAAGAGCCAATCCGAAAATGGGCATCTGAAATGAACAGACATTTCTCACACAAAGAAGTAGAAATAGCAAATAAATACATGAAAAAATGTTCAACATCACTGCTCATTTGAGAGATGCAAATGAAAACAACGCTGAGATTCCACTTCACTCCAGAAAGAATGGCTGCTATCATGAAATCAACCAATAACAAATGCTGGTGGGGCTGTGGGGAAAGAGGAACCCTTCTCCACTGCTGGTGGGAGTGTAGACTGGTGCAAGCACTGTGGAAATCAGTATGGCGATACCTCAAAGAACTAGGACTGGAAGTCCCATTTGACCCCACTATTCCACTGCTGGGGATCTTCCCCAAAGAATTAAAAGAATCATACCACAGTGATATATGTGCACCCATGTTCATAGCAGCACAGTTTGTGATAGCTAAAACTTGGAAACAGCCCAAATGCCCATCAACTGGAGACTGGATAAAGAAAATGTGGTGTTTTATAAAATGGAGTACTACTCAGCCATAAAAAATGAGAAATTAGAGACATTTATAGCTAAGTGGATGCACACTGAGGCGATACTCTTAAGTGAAATAAATAGGACACACATGTATAAATACCGAATAGTTTCTCTGGTGTGAGAAACTGAAAGTGTAAATAAGGACTAAATGTATAATAGGTCATGTGAAATAGGAAGAAAAGGGGCAAAGGGGAAGGAAGTGGGAGGGCTAGGGGAAAGGATAGAAGGGAATGGGATTAATATGAGAAAATGGAAAAATAGGAACAAAATCTTTGTAAATAGGGAGGACTGGAGGGGTTGAAGGGAGGGCTGGGCAAGGGTGAAAAATAAGAACCAAAAGAGACTATGTAAAGGTGCAAATTTCCAATGATGAATGTCATTATATTGTATACCTAAAATGTACCAATGATTAGAATGAATAATCGATAATGTAAAATAGGAAGAAAAGGTCCAAAGGGGTAGTGGTAGTGGGAGGGGCAGGGGAAAGGAAAAATGATGAGAAATGGAAAAAATGGAAATAAAGTCTTTGTAAATGGGGACGGGTGGAGGGCATGAAGGGAGGGCTAGGAATGGGAGAAAAATAAGAACCAAGATGCATTATGTAAAGGTACAGTTCCCAATGAGAAATGTAATTGTGCTGTATACCTACAAATGTACCAATAAAAGAATTTAGTACAAAAAATAAAAATAAATAAATAAATAAATAAATAATTCCTGGATATAATAAAATCACCTATGCTCCAAAGATTTATTTTGAGTGTTCAGCTTGAAATCTAGTGTCAGAAGCACGCTACGGGGAGCCGTATCTCGGTTCCAGGGGCTGGTCTGCGCCATACACCTTGAGCATTTCAGCTCAGCAATCTGGAACTGGGTTTTCTAATTGGTAAAATGATAACCTCACTGATGCACGATTTCCTCAACACTAAGTTTTTATGGTCCAATAACCTATTAAATTTTAAAGAATATTCTTTACAGATCATAAACAGTGGTGCCTAGATTCTCCCCTCTCCTACAAGCTGACCTCAGGGTGACTGAGTGCTACCTACTGCTTTCTCTCTCCACCCCATTTCTTTCTCTCCACTCCCTAATACCTTTGTCCAAGTTGGCTACTGTATCATTTGTAGACTTGGCAAAGCCTCAGCAACCATCTCCCTGCCTCTTCTCTTACTTCTCTCACTTCACTCCAATATGTCTCCATACCATTTCCAGAAGGGACTTTCTGACGTATATATTTAACCATTTAGTTCACTTCCCTGTACAATTTTTCTTTCTTTCTTTCTTTCTTTCTTTCTTTCTTTCTTTTTTTGGTACTGGGGATTGAACTCGGATCCTTGCACTTGCGAGGCAGGCGGTGGAACCACTGAGCTAAATCCCTGGCTCCCCTGTGTAATTTTTCTGTGGCTCTCCACCACCCTTTTTCTTCTCTCCACCACATCCTGCTCTGGGTGTTTTAATCCATGAAACTGAACTACCTGTAATTCCTAGGACATACCACATTTCCTGTCTGGAATGCACACTGATACACATGCCATCCCTTCTGGCTGGCATTTGGAAGACTCCTCTTCGACTACTCCTCTTAGTTTTCGGGTCCCATGATGATGCCAAATATTTCCATTAAGTAAGGCATTCCGCTCCCTTGATGCCTAGGTGTACCTGCTTCTTTGCATCCATTTGCATAAATACACATTACTTGGAAACTGTCTACATACAAACACAACATAAGGTACATATGTTCCCAGCAATGTGTAGAAAACTGCCTGGCACAGGCAGTTGGTGCCAAATAAACGTCAATGTTCTGAATGAACTTCAGTGATGCCAACTCTCCAGGCGTGTGACAGTCCAGAAGACCCAAAGACTCTAGGTTTATGTACACGGACTGAAGAGGATTTTTCCCAGGACAGCTTCTTATGCTATTTTTTATTTTAAATAACATAAAATGAAGCGAGATAATAATGCTTAAGTGAAATGACAGTTTTCACTGGTGCTCCATAATATTTCTGCTTCCAATGCTTTTTCACTAAAAGATAGAACCAATCCTCAAAAGATTTAATAGTTCTGCAATGCTGGTGACAAGCCTGCAATCTTGGTGACGAGCTCTTTACACATGTAATATTATACCCAGAATACTTTTAAATCATATTTTGCAATCTTTCCATCATTTTTAGATTACTGAGATATTTCCAGTATCAAGTACCAATTTAAAATCTCTTAAAGCTTCCAATTTCTTGGACCTAAAAAGAACACTCTCTCAACTCTATCAAAGCCTTTGCCTTTGCTTACTAACACACAACCGCGCCACTTTTGGGTCCTGGGTCTAACGACAATGGTTCCTGTCTATACCTGGCCGATTTCTTCCAAACCCTTCTGTGACAGTTAACTGATTGTGCCAACCTGAGTAAGAAACATCCAAATAAACTGGATCAGCATTGCCCTGGGTATGGCTGAAGGGATTTTCTAAAGAAAGAAAATCCATCTCAGGTGTGAGTGGCACAAACCTGTAGGCTTGGTGCCTGTGTGGAATAAAAGGGAAACTACAATGGAAGGCTCCCTTCTGTTTCTTCAGAGGAGCTCCAGTCTTCACCTTCACCTTGGGCGCTGTCTCCTGGCTTCCAGCACAGACTTTTAGGACCAGTGCTGACCCTTCAGCCTCCTAACTCAGACTCACCCGGGACATGACAGTGAACTGCAGGCCTCCCACTGGATCCTCTGGATCCCCAGCATGCGGACAGCCCTTTTGCACTCTTCCACATCCAACCCTCTGGGCAGCCATTGTAGGCCGATCTTGTAAATCCTTATATATCTGTATACTTTGCATTAAATCTGTTTCTTTAGTAAGCACTGACTGACACACCTTCCCACAAAATTCAACTAACTGCTCATCTACACTGTTCATTCCATTTTTGAAAAAACAAAAGAACCAAAAATAAAATTAGGTCATTCCTTCCTATCTTAACTATGAAGCGTTTACTATCACTGGAGTAGAAAAGCTATCCATGTGGATAAACTTGTAGCTTATTCATAATCTTCACGAATGACTTATGATTAGATCTTCCAGCTGCTAGTAAGCTGATCAAAAGCCAAGCAGATGAAAGACTGTGAATCTTACTTGTCAAGTATATGTATAATCAATATGGTCTAAATTAAAAGGCTTCAACTTGATTTGAAGATGAAAAAATTTCTGCTTTCACCGTTACCATAAAACTATTCAGAGTTCTTACAATTAAAATGGAAAATTCTGGCTTTCATAGCTCAATAATCCATGGAAAAGGGAAAAAATCAAAGATCAACACTTTCCAAAAAATTACTAGATATATAGTCATGGCATCTAGTCAGAATTCCTAAAGCAAATAAAAAATAATCATTAAAGAGCTAATTTTGATTTTTAAGATGTTGTTTGACTATGTGTAATGTTCATTTTTACATATAAAGCTACTGACCCATAAATAAGCAAATACAAATCTATTAAATAAATGTAAAGAACTGGCAAAATTTACCCAGTATTCTGGTATCTTAAATTTAACACTTTAGTCATAAAGGTAGATAGCACAATATAACCCTCGCTCTTCAAATGTGCTCTTTTGAGTGAGACATAATACAAAAATTTTTATGCATGGCTATCAATCTATTTTTAAAATGATGAGTCTATCAAATAAGTTCCTAAGCACGTGGTTCTCAGGCTCCTGTGATACTACTGAGGAACACAATAATGTTCACCTTTAGCAAGTCACTCCATTCTCCTCTAAAAGATGCAATTCAAAAGCCATGGCAAACAAATTAAGAGTTAAACGAGAACTGTCTAGAAGTACAGAAGGAATTAGACACTAATGATTCATGATTTCTAAGATTTATCACCAATAAAAGCTATTGTCTGAATGTTTAGTCTAAAATGCAATTTCTTTAATATGTCCAACATAATAAAACTGCTGAAAGGCTTCCACTCTCTTTGTTGATATAGTAACCTCTTGCAACTAATACATGTAATAGATTAATGTGATGGAAGGATAACATATCTACTTTAAAATGCTATAATGCCAGTATTTACATTATCCACTTATTAATATGAAAATACTCTTTTTTCTTTTTCACAGCAAGCAAGGACAAGAAAGTTTTAGAATCTCACGTACTCTTTCAGCAATCCAGTGCAAAGTTACACAAGAGGATTTTGGAGACATGTAGCATTCCCAAAGCACACCATTAATGCATGGCAGATTTGATATTCAGTGTCTTCTATGCTATCTCCAAAGGGTTCACATGGTCCCAGTAACTCCTGGAGAGCCAGGCAGGGACAGAAAGGACCAGTCTTCAATGGGATGACTAACACCCAAGGGAATAGCAGCTATGGGGCAGGTGCTGCCCTCTCCTCTCCTGTAACAAAAATTACTAACCTTGCTAGGCCTAGATATAGACTGACTATGCTGGTCAGCCACCGATAGAGTTGGTACAAAAAAAAAGTAGTTTCTATCCCTGAGCTAAGCACCACAATGACCAATAAATAATAATGAGGCAGAAATACTTGCAAAGAATCACAAGAGCCAAATACTGTACCTAGTTGGCAGTATTCTTACCTATGCTATCTAGTTACTCTCAACAGAGCTGAAAAAGCTCATTTCTCTGAAAGGCAACTAACTTGTACTGAATTCCCATGCAGTTAAATGTACTGTACTGATCACTATTATGGAACAAAATAAAGATGTGATGCCTCATCTGTAAAAGCTTAAAAGCTGCTAGAGGAAACCAAACTTACACAGACATTCAAAGCTCTCCGGAGGGCCACCCAAGGACGCTGGCACAATCAATCAAAACATGGCCTTGGAAGCCACGCTGCCCTGTCCACATGAATGACCTGCTCAAAGTCATTCCAAACCACTTGGATTCCACTGAACTCAAGTTTTGCTGTTTATCTCCCAACAATTAAAAGGATAAGTCCCCTCAAGACCCTAATAAATTTTCTCTATTTGGCTACAGAAGTGAAAATTGTCCACAATAGTTACTTTTACAGTTGAGTTCTTTCTCTACATTGAGTTTCCTCTCAAATTTGGTAGGACCTCAGTTTTATAATCAATAAATGCAAATAATATACCAGTGTTTTAAAGAGACAGCAGTGAAAATGCCTAAAACTAACCTAGGTACACAGAAGGTACTCAGTAAACATCAGTTTTCTTCTCCTTCTAGCTCCGAACCAGGTTATTCTGGGAATTTTTCTTCTCTAACAATCACACAGATTATCATGTAGGAACTAAAGAACACTAGAGTAAACCAACCCATAGACCCAAGAGGCAGAGTAAGGAAATAAGTGGCTTTAGTAGGTCAGTGGGGCCTTTATAAAATCTTTGTAGAGTTTCTATCTTTCTACTATATAAAAGCATTAAAGAGTTAAATGATCAGTCACAAAGAATAAGAAATATAGACACTAGGTGGGTTGGCATACCCTTGTAATCCCAGCACTTGGGAGGCTAAGACAGGTGAATCATCATGAATTTGAGGCCAGCCTGGGCTGCACAGAATTCAAGGCCAGCATAAACTACAAAGCAAGAGTCTGCCTGCTCTGTCTCCCAAAAAAAGGAGAAAAAATATACTGAAAGAAAAATTCTTTCTCTGGCAAAGGAACCAAGGATGTTGCCCATAAAGGATCCTACATAGGAAGCGCAAGAAGTGATAGCTTCTAGTGAAATCAAACTCAACAGCTTTGTTAAGAGGCTGCTGGACCAGCTGGGCCTCGACTTTACATCAAGCACTCAAGATCAAAGGGGCTCATGATATTAATTTAGCTGCAGCCTGAAAGGCCCCAGATTTTTCAAACTGCTTACCTCTGAGTGGCAAGCAGGACTCAGTCTGGGGCAAAGGGAGGGAGACAAGCCACACGCAGCTGTCACATGCAGCTCCCCAGCTGATGCTTTGTTCCCTCACTCACAGAAGTGCACTTAGGGTGGGATTAAGCAGACCCTAAGCCCCCTACATTCCCATCTCATTGCATTCTGTCTGCCCATGAGACAAAGAAGCACAAGAGACACTTTTCCTCTCACCTTAGCTGAGCTCCCAAAGAAAGTGTTTCCC
Organism: Heterocephalus glaber; assembly: GCF_053883595.1. NCBI lineage: Eukaryota > Metazoa > Chordata > Mammalia > Rodentia > Bathyergidae > Heterocephalus > Heterocephalus glaber. The sequence goes on from NW_028258305.1 coordinate 35,157,036, forward strand.
GTTTCATTATGTGATGTGCTAAAATGAGAATGTGTCAGGGGTGTTGTGGGAGGAGGGAGTACATTCTGTGTTTTAACCGCTTTGAAGACCACTAGCGTTTTTGTTTTTTGGATTTTTTTCTTTTTTTTTTTTTGGTCATCATGGCTACCGTACACCACAATCTGTTTGAAGGATCAGGGTTAGAGAGGAAGGGAGAGGAGGAGAAAGGAGGGGAAAATGCATTGATTTGCCATGTTTAAAAGTTATTGCCAAGAGTTTATATTTTAAATTCCAGGAAGTTGGAGCGTTCTGGGTACTACATGTGAATCACTGGAAAGAAATCCAGTTTTCTAGCTAGAAAGTGAGTCCTTCAATAACCACAATGTCCATGAATCATGGGTACTTTATTGTTCTACTTCCTTTCAATGATCTAAGAAAACCTTATTCAGGACCCCCACCAGGAAGGAACCAGGGAAAAGTAAGTCTCCCCAATGTAGGCACACCTAGAATGTCCTGTCTCAATTCCTCCTCTGGGTTAACTCCAGACATGGCACAGAATTTGGTGTCCCCCTTTCCCAGGCCCTGCAGAAGTCCTTGTCATCAGTAAGCACCCTTCTGTGGCTGGGTCAGAAGGGCCTGGCTGTCAGGGCCCCAGAGTATTTCTTCTGCTTGACTACTTGCATTTTAAATTTTAAAACCCTGGATGTCTGTTTGATACTCTACACATCAATCTCTATCTGACATTCATAGAGCATACTCTACTCATTCTTTTGTTGAACAAAGGTATATATGATGATTAAGAAATATTCTGTTTTATGTGTATGTACTTTCTTGAGTATGGTCATCCCAGCTTTTCTCAGTTTCCTAATGACTCACCCTCCCCTTATTTGGATGGGAAAGAAGAAAAGGTTTTGCATTTCAGCAGCTAGGACAGATTCCCTCTCCGATACTCTTCTCTTACACAGGCAAACTGCATTAGAAATCACACAGCAGCACCATCCTATAGGAACCACTCTTAAAAGCTTAGATATAAAAACCTTACAAAAACAATCCTATTAGACAGCACAATGGGAGTTAGAAGCCTGAGCCCAAATCTGAGCTTTGCCATCAACCATGACACTAAGGTAGTCATGTTCCTTTCTAGGCCTCAATTTTCTAATCTATAAAATGAAAACGATGAATTAGATACTCTGAACTACTTTCAGCTCCACGAGTCTCGCATTCAAGTCGCAAAACAATTCTCAACAGATTTCCATGAAATGTTTGCACCTCTTGCACATTTGGTACAATCCTATGATCATCAGCTTTTCAGGAACACATCAAAGACAGGAAATAATCCACATCTAAAAGGCTGCCTTCCTCCCTGCATGACTCTTCATTCCTCTCCACACATCAGCCACATTTCAATTCCACTTGGACCAACGATTTCTTAGTCACAGACAACACCGCAATCTCTAGCATCTCCACTGGGTCATTTATACATTTTTCAGCTTCTTAAATTAGATTTTAAGGTTTAATTAAATGTTAAATATCAAGAAAACTCCATGCACTTTCTATGCATGTCTCCAGTTCAGACAAAACCTTTGCTCTCGTCACCAATGAAGTGGCTACCAACTGTGAGAAATCTATTATTTGCAGAACTGTCAAATTTTTAAATTCTTGATGAAAACTCCAAATACAAAATTAAATGGAGTTAATTTTCTTCAGATTCTCTTTAAAAATTTATTAAAACTATATATTGTGCAACATAAACTCTTTGAATTAAACCTGGAGTTGTAGCTAAATGGCATAAAAATATTGACGTATGAGGCAAGGCTAACAATATATGATATTTCATCAGTTTAATGTACACAAGTAAACACATGTATTTGTTAATACCAATTTTTTATCTCTTATAGCAAAGTACACTCAATGTTGTAGCTCCATAAATTTTAACTTTGATGTAATCAAACGTATGGTTATAGTAATCAAGCAATTAATACAACACCTAAGATATGGACACTGCCTTGCTGATCACACAGCATTTTTGCGAAGTTTGCTTGCATTTAACCCTCAAGGCAACTCTATGAAATAGGAGGTTCCCTTCCCATTCTACAGAGGAATAAACTGTCCCTACACATACGACAGAGCTCAGAGCAAGACCCAAGAACCAGGGCATGCAGTGCTCAGTAAGTCTTCCAAGTCACCCAGAAAGAAGACACATCACAGCTTTACTCGCGCCTTCTCCTGACAATGCTGGCGGGTTCATGCCAACCTCAGCACGGAGAGGTGAACAGAAGACAACACCGTGTACAAGGCAGAGCGTGACCCTGGGACCCTGAGACATCTACGTGAAACCTAACTGTGCTACTTGCTTACCCTGTGGTCTTGGGCAAATCACTTCACTCCACTTTATTTCTGCTTTAGTTTGCTCATCTATAACATGACCATAAGTACGCACTTGATCAGTCAGGGTAGTGCTATAAGGCTAAGCTGTAACACATACAAGGTACTTAGCATAGTGCTGGGGAGGAAAAACAGACTCAGTAGTGTTGGTTGTTATAATTTTTTTTCAAATATTCTCTATCTATATGCTATTCATTAAAATTCAAACTTTAACCTGGTTTCCCACTAGGAATTTGTTGTCTAGAACTGGAGAAAAGATGTAATAGATGACTTCAGGAAATAGAAGATGGTATTTTTACTTGATTAACAAAATTCCATCCCAAATCAACTTCTGAATCAACTGTGCATAAGTGAAAAGAAGCAGACTGACAAATCTGACCACATAAAAAAATTCAAAATTTCACATGCCCTAAAAAAGTAGTAATAAATAAATAGCAGATCCATTATATGCAATGTTAAAATATCAACAATCCAACAAAGAAAAAAAATAGACAAAGCAGAAAAACATTTAGACCAGGAGCCAACCAGGGGTTATTCTTCCCCCGGGGCACAGCTGGCAATGGCTGGAGACAGACTTGGCTATCACAATTGAGAAAGCAACACTATGTGAACCTAATGGGTACAGCTCAGGGGGTTTCACACATCCTACCATGCACAGGGGCCCCCTTACAAAATTATCCACCCACTATGAATGATGCTGAGACTGAGAGACCCTATTGTGGACATATGAAAAGGCATTCTATCTCATGGACATGCGAAAATGCAAATTAAAACTCCAGCCTACCACAGTGGCAGAGTTCAAAATAGCTAACAATCTGTATCGCAAGGAGTGTAGTGATAGAGACAGTCTCATATACTGTTTAGAACGTAAGTTAGTTCAACTTTTAAAATGATTTGGTTAAATATCTGTCAAAATTAAATAAGCACTAATTGTTTGGTGCAGAAATTTTGGGTCTATGAATTTATCCTTAGAATTTCACAAACATATGCTAAGACATTCACCAGTCACTGTTCTTGGAGGATAGCAAAAGTTGAAAAGGTGCATGGTCCAGTACTTCAGTCTGCTTAAACAAGTTTATAATATATGCCAGAATGGAATATTATGCAGCCTTTAAAAAAATAAGGCAAATTTATTTGCACTGATATGGACTGTTAAGTGAACCAAACACAGTATAATAGAGTAATTAAAATATATTACTACCTTCCACAATGTATTTACATATATGCCAATACATTTGTATTCTGGAAGAAATCATGGAAATGGAAAAAAGTATTTGCCCCTAAGAAAGAGAACTGAGTATTAAGAAGATAAAAATGGGGAAAAAAATCCTTACTGTTCACTCTATATTAAGCCCTTTTATCCCTTTTAAATCTTGTACCATGTGTTACATATTCAAAAAAAACTTTTTAAAGATGTTGAACAAATCAACTTTTTAAAAAAATCTACCTTTAAATCTACTTCACCCTTAGTTTAGTGTGAGTCAAGGGCCAAGAAATAGAGGCACATTGAAATGGGCCAAAACGTAAAGACAGTTTAAAGCAGGCAGAGTCTGGGGACCCACTCTGGGATGGAAACCCTGGGATGGCAAAAGCAAAGAACTGACAGGGAGAGGTTCAGGACAGGGGCTGTGGCTTTAGGTGCAGGGGCAGAAAGGACCCTGGGACCCTGTAGAAGGGAGCTGGGGAAACAAAAACCCAACCTTTCTCTCCCCTACTCCCCAGTGTCCTGTAGGAAAGGGGAGCCTCTGGTGTCTCTGGGGACACAGACAGGGTGGCTTCCCCACACAGCACTGGTCAATACTGCATTCTGACTGTTGAACACTCATGTGTCTGGCTTTGCCTTAATAGCACACAAAATAAAAATTCAAGAAAGCTGTGTTAAACTAAGCAAATGAAGATAACCCTGGGAATTGGCAAGAGATAAATGAACTCAAATATGTATCAGAGAAACTACCTCTTCAATTACTATAAAATCTACTTACCTTAAGTTTAAAATTGGCTTTTGACTGTCTTCTCCCAGAGAGACAATTTAAATTTTACAACTCAGATTTGTAATCCCCAACCACACAGTGCTGCAGTTTGTAACAGGGCTCCTGCAGTCAATGGCATGCAGGTTCTCATTTCAGTTTTCTTTAAAAATAAAATAAAACCTCAGTACTCTCCAACCATACTGGTCCAACCCAACCTTCACCCTTTTACCCTGTTCCAAACAAGTTGCACTTCCTTCAGGCCACCATGGAGTCATTCTGTTTCTGGCCAAATTCTTCTGAGAGCTCGGATTTTTAAAAGTAAGCAAGAAAAATACAGTCATTTGTAAGCCTGGCCGATGTTTCAAGGCTTCTAGTATTCTAATCAAACGTGTCAGGCCAATGGCACATCACCACACAATACACCACAGGAGTGGTGTAAAATCATCCTTTGATTCAGAGTGGAAAGCAGAGCCAATATAAAAGTACAAAAGGAAACACACTGTACACGCTTGGAAATCACAGTAAATATTCTCAGACTACTAAATACTCAGGATAGCCTGATCCCCTTTATACTTGACTGTGCTCTTCCTAGACAGGCTTTATATTAATATGAGAACAGAATTTTAGGATTGCCATGAGATCTTGGAATCCATTCCCTGAACTCCTTTTACAGATGAAGAAATTAAGCCATCCACTAGGATGGCTATTGCTGAAAAAAACATTAAAAGCAGGAAAATAAGCGGTTGTCTAGGATGTGGAGAAGCTGGAACCCCAGAACAATGCCAACAAGAAGGTAAACTGAGGAGCCTCTGTGGACACAGTTTGGCAGCTCCTCAGTTAAACACAGATTCACCACTTCCTAGCAAAGGCTCACTATCCCTTATCCGAAATGCCTGGGAAGGGTCTCAGATGGCAGGGGTTTTTGATGTGGATAAGGATACATAAATTTTATCAATTGAGCATCCCTCTCTAATCCAAAAATCTGAAATGTGCCAAAACCTGAAGCTTTTTGAACCATACTCATCCTCAAGAAGTCTCAGATTTTGGAACATTTCAGATTAGAGATGTTCCACCTATATATGCCTAAAAAATTTCAAAGTAGGGACCCATATATTTGTGTAGCAATGTTCATAGCAGTATTATTTATAATATCCAAAAGATGGGAACAACCCAAATGTCCATCAAGGGATGAATGGATAGACAAAAGTAGCATATTCAGAAAACAGATTATTCAGCCTTGAAAATTAAAAAGAAAAGATCCTACAACATGATAGAATACAAATAAACCTTGAAAACATTGTACATGCTAAGTCAAATAAGTTAGCTACCAAAAGATAAGTATTGTGTGATCCTACTTCTATAAAGCACTCAGAATACTCAAATTCCTAAGAAAGAGAAGTAGAAGAGAAGTTATCAAGGACCGAGGAAGAGAGGAATAGAAAGCTGTTTAATGGGTGTAGATTCTGATTTAAGTGATGGAGAGTTCTATAAATGGACAGTGATGATGGTTGTACAACATTGAGAATGTACTCAAAGCCACAGAAATGTACACTTTAAAATGATCAACTTTATGTTATGTATATTTAACCAACTTAAAAAAATAACTGGAAAAAAGTAACAATGTGAGTTATAGGCTTAGGTCTCAGGAAGATAAGCAATAAAATATAACTTCCCCCATATTGGTAGAACTGAGAACAGATATTTTATTCCACAATAAAGCACAAAAGAAACAACTGTGAAAATCCCAAGTTTCCCGAACAAGATTTCCAAAACATCAGGGAAAATTGCTCCGAGAGGTTATAAACGGGTGAGGACAATGTCTTTTCCTTGCTCTCGAGGGCCAATTCTCAGTCTAAAAGGAAATGCTGTAAGAACATGATATACATCACTGTCCAGCTAACATAGAATGTTTTGGCCACAAACAGGTTTTTCTTTTTTCAACAAGTTGAAAGTCAGACTTTCAATGCTAGGAGAGTTTTATCTTTCAAACTTGGCAAAGTGACCCTTCAGACAGCATGTGTGAACACGTTTGCGTTAGAAATAACAAATCTGCATTCTCCCCTAAGATGCTACATTTATTTGAACACCAGACAGTGCTATCGTTCAAATAAACACACTAGGCATTCTCTCCTTTTGCAACAGCCATAGCTCAGACACCATGTCGCACACTGAGGGTCCACACAGTAGCAACGGTTGGTGTTGAAAAGTTGCTTCTGTTACACAGTCACTTGTGAGACCTCCAAAAGATGTCTCCTGCCTTAAGTGTTTTCTCATTCATTATTTCTTACTTCAGTTTCCAGAGAGACCCCAGAATAAAAGGCCAATCAAGATGGCTTAGGGGTCCACCTGAGATAGATAGTCCCAAACATCTCACCCCTTTCTCCCTCCAAAATCAAAAGTGATCATCTCAGATAAGTGGTCAAATGTAAATCAAGTCTCCAGGAGCCTGGGCCCAGTTAATTAGGTTACACGTGTACAGAGGGGCTGACGGCAAGCTGCAAGTCTGAGGAAGAAGCAGATCTGTGGCAAGAGGCTGGAAGTTTCATCTAGACAATAATCTTGAGGCTAAGGAGGTAGTTTTCCACAGACCTGGACAAAACGTTAGGGAGAGGGTCTAAGAGGGCCACAGAGAAAAAATGGAAATCTTTACAGCAGAGTTTCTCAACCTTGGCAATCACATTTTCAGCCCAAAACAATTTTTCACTGTAGGAGCTATCCTGTGCATTGTACGATGTTTAGATCTTTGGCCTCTACCCACTAGAAGCAGGCGCACCCTTTCTCCCCTGGCCCCAGTCTGGACAACCAAAAGTGTCTCTTTGTGTTAGCAAATGTTTCTCCTAGGAGGGGAAGTACAAAACTGCCCTGGATGAGAACTGTTACTATACGGGCAATTTTTATTCTTCCCATTTGCACTGTGGGTGTGAACTGGCTATTTCAGAGTAACAGAGAGAACGTAGCACCCACCTATACATAGCTCAGATGGATGCAGCTGAAATAAAAGGGAATCAGGCACAGGAATGAGATGGAACCTAGGTATTAGTAGACCATGTGGGAAAAAGGAAGGAGCCGAAACGAAGTGAAGGAAATGCAATGGGGCTTCACGGTGCAAGAGAAAGTTCCAGCTTTGCTATACGGCTAATGAATTCATCTGTACTTCTTTAGTTTCAGCTAACTCAACTGTTCTATACTCAGAAAGCTCTTTCATTTTGTCTTTTTTTGGTACCAGGGGTTTTTCTGACCTTTGGTACAAGGCCTTTTTACTGAGCTACATCCCCAGCCCTTTTATTATTTTTTATTTTGAGAGGGGGGTCTCACTATGTCACTAAATAGCCAGGCTTGTCTCAAACTTGCGATCTTTTAGCTTCAGCCTCCCAGAGTGCTGGGCCTGTGTCACCCAGCCAGCCTCGAAGTGCTCTTAAGTGGTACAGCCATTACCTCAAACCTGAGTGCTTTAAAGAGACACATCTGGCATAGAGATCTTAGGTTATCAGCAAAGGGGATGACTACATAACAGGTTTGGAGTAACTGGTAGTGTTCAATTGTGTCTTCTCTTATTGCAAAATAAAGACTGTATCTTCATATATTGTCAAAATGCTTGCTGTCAACCCCAGGTGGAACTCAACTACAGGTAAGATGGGACTACACAAATATAGCTCCCTTTCTCTTTCCTGGAAAAATTCAAAGATCTGTAAACCAAGAGTATCATCCTTCCAAATCAAAACACTCACTAAAGGCAGTAACGTTCTGTCAAATGTTGTACAAACTAGAGAACTCAACTTTTGCTTTGGGATTTGGGGTACATTTCAAAACTGAGTATAAAGGGCATAATAGTCATTTCATTTCATAGGAGGTCGCCTATGCTGCAGAATTAGCTTATTTCAGTGGAGTGGAGAAGGTGAAAACTCTTTGGAGAACATGACACACACTCCTCAGAATTTAAGGGGCATGGTGGACAAAGACTTTCTGACTGCCCCCCAAGACATTCTCAAGACACGAGGCAAGCAAGAGCCAGCTGCACCATCTGGATTCTTGGGGAAGGATGCATAGACCCCACAGGCTGGAGCCAGCATGGTCGGATGGTGCTCAAAGCTGCCTGGCAGGGTGAGGAACCCTCAACTTAAAGAGGAACAGGAAGTAAGGTTGGGGATTTACAAAAAGTAAACGTTTTTTGATTATATGACTACGTTCCTTTTGACCTTTGGAAACAATTTCCTAATATAATATTAGGCTCCTATAATTCATGATAACACAGGTCTTTGTGAAATTATTATCCATTGTGATTAATATTTTAGACCTTTGTGGCTCAAAGAGCAAACCATGGGCAAGCAGAATATCATCTTTTGGGAGACTGTTACAAATGTAGAATCTCAGACCCCACCCAGCCCTACTGAATCAGAATCTGAATCTAACAAGCTCCTCAGTGATTCCGACAGACACGGAAGGGTGAGAAGCACTAGGACCACAAGTTCTCCATTAGAACTGTGTGTTACAATTGCTGCCCTGTTTTCAAATTACACATACCCAAAAGATGCCCAGAAACCATGACTGAAGGAACCTAGGGGATCACTTGTGGCCACCTGTACCTTTTAAGCAATGTCATTCTGTGATACAAGAGCAGGGAGCCTCTGATTCAGTGACTGAAGAAGGCAGGCATTTGAGGTCAGAGCTTATAACCACTGCCCTACCCGGCAGACATTTTTAAACAGGTGAGCCCATTTCTCCACCCAGATACTTGATAAAGTCTCTGATGCCCTTCAGTAAAAACACATGAGAAAGTAAAAACTTTCTCTTCTGGATCCATAAAGAATCACATTCAAATGATCAAAAAGGACCACAACAGCATATGCTGGGAAGACATGCGAAGCAAGACAGGTTGAAAAGATGCTGGAGGCCTCCAATTTGAACCCTGGCCATGTCCGCCTGGGTTATGTCAGCTTGACTCAACACTGACTTCTCAGAAGGGCTTGTTATTTGTGAATGAAGATGAAAGGAACCATTCACCAGCCACCACCAGATTGTTAGGTTTTCTTGTCTAGATTTTGTCTTGAGGGAAGAGCAGGGCCTGATTTAAATCAGACCTTAACTTAGCTGCTGTTATTGCTGAATACCCGAATACTTCCAGGAAGCCACCATCATAGCAGATCAAATTCCAAATAGCCCGAAAGAGCAGAGGCCACAGTCCAGCATCCAACCCGACTTCTAGGATCAACTATGAAGCAAATGGGACAACATTAATCCCTGGTGCAGCTTGTTCTTAAGAGCTAATTTCCTTAAATGGGATCCCTCAGAATTCCAAAATATTCAAGCAACTGCCAGGTAAAAGAAGAAATAGTTCTTCTGGCAGAAAATGGTCTATAATGTGATGGAGTTTGACAGAAGGGAAATGATAATCACCGTATGAACAGCAGAGTCACAAGTCTTTTACCAAATAAGGTTATGATTTTTGCAGTGAGTGTATTTCAATAAAAGGATATTTTCAGCCTGAAGAGTTTTGCTTCTTTTTAGAAAACGGTATATAATACAAAGTAAATTTTGTTTAATACAAATTAATCTATTTACCAAGCATACAACTTTAGCTTGAATGTTATTTTATTTTTTCTTTTCCACACAATGTCATGGTTTTCTGGGCACATTATCAGATTCTCAGATGTTTCTAATTACCCTCTGTGTACACCCAATAAAACAGCTGGCTCAAGATGTTATTAATACCACAAGAAGATCCCGAAGGCTTATAAATCACCCTTTCTTCAGAAAGGGACAATGCAGTGGCAAAAAGTGACATATTTTAATCTTGCTAAATAGGATTTTTAGCCAAGAATGTTCTAGTACATTTCCTCATTTGCCAAGAAAAGGGCAGTGGTCCTCTTTCTTCCCTGCAAGAATGTCATTTAATGTCATTTCCCTTTTACCTCTTCCAGGGAAAATACGATCAAAGTTAGGATGAGTTTTTGTACTAGGAAAACTTAGAAAGTTCCCATACTCCAGAATAAATTCCTACAGAATCCGCTGGGCATCTGAAGTTTGGTCTAGAGGGAGGAAATCTCTCATTGCAGCATAAAGTTGTTGTCTGTCCCCCACCCCAGCCCCACCCTGCAAGAAGCCAACACTGCAGTTGCACCAGTTTTTTAGTAATTATTGCAAGAGACTAAATTCAAGATAATGAAGTTGAGCAGTATACCATTTCTTAAGCCTGCACCATTCAACTAAATAAAAAAATCAAGTTTTAATAAGTGCATTAATAACAACATCACACTAAATTGGCAAATGGAATGGTATCTGGCTCTTCTACTCTCTTTATTTGTGATATAACTTGGAGAATGAATCTTAAGCTTCCTCACTAACTCTAACCTTCTCCATTTGGTAGTTATTTTATTTTCCTGGACTGGTTAGCAGGACAATGATTGTGTGGCTGCCCTCAAAAACATTTTCACATCAGCTGTGATGTCAGTTCCAGGAGGTTTTTCCAACAATCCACAAATTCATTATTTCTTCTCTACTTGGAAAAAATATATATATATATAGATGGTTAAAAGTTGGTACAAATATTTGACCTGTCTAATAGATGCAAAATTCAGCCCAACTCATATGCCCATAAATGCTGTAGGTATATACTGTATCTCAGAAATGTGATCACAATATCTGCTTTATATCCAGCTTTCTTACGTCTACTCTAACCTACAAGCCCAGAGGTAAGTTACTGGACTGACAGCAGAGTGAAGAGCACAAAGCAGGACCAGATGTCATTATCACACGTCACTAGAGGTGCCCCATCTATTCAGGCTGATTATTTTTCCTCCTGACCACAGCTTTGGGCTCCAAAATGTATTATACTGCTAAATATTTCCACCCTTGCCAGCAGGCTCGAGCCAAGTGCAAGAGCTTCCTGTGCAAGCAAGTGAACACCTCAGGAAGAGCATGGCCATAGCAGCGAAGAGAGGATGCTGCACTGCCATTTTGGCCACGAGATTAGGATTCTGGACAGTGTCCTGTGCAAAGTCAAACCTGCCCAAGCCTAAAAGAAGACAAGCACAGAGCCTTCTGTGCACTCTTATGAGAGGACCAAAGTGAAGGAGTGACAAAAACATCCCCCTGCCTCTCCCGGTGCTATTGTCTTCTTGGGATCAGTACACGAAGATGCTGTTGCCTCTGAGGTACACAAGTCACAAGCCCTATTGACCCTCCAGGAGCCATAGGCACCGCACCCTGAGCCAAGCCTCCACTCCACAGGAAAGGAGATAGAGCTTGTGAATTAGGAGGATTTACCATATTGAGAAAAAGATAAAGGTCATCAGATCAATCCAAGAACCTCCCATATACCATTGGCCTGCTCCCTCTGGGGAGCCCCAGGACAGCTCTCCAAGGAAGGTTAATGCTTATCCCATTCATTATACCAGCATGGAAGCTGAGAACCCAAGAGGTGAAATTGCCAGCCTGGGTCCTGGGGCTCATCCACAGTATACCTGAACCAGACCACCAGGGGTCAAATGACATTGGGATGGCCACAGTTTCCTTAAAAGGGACTGCCAGTATCTCAACTGATGCAGGAGTCAGGAGGTGGGATCTCATGTTGCAGAAACAGCTCTATGAAGTGTATGGAAATCTAACTACTTTTCCCAGGGGAGAAAGTACCTACTACCATATAAAGTGCTCCACGCAGGCCCTTTTTCTGAGCATCTTGCAGTTAGTGAAATATCCTCTTTCCTGTGACTATAAACTCTACAGAGACTGGTCAGTTATTTCATTTCCATAATTTTACTTACCTGAAAATTAATCTGTACGGGGAGATGTCTCTGCATGCCCCCATGACATAGCAGCATGATTTACTGTCAACAGAAATTGCATCAAGCATCTCCAAAGTGGGCACTGTGCTGGATCAGGGGACGCTGAGATAGAGGAGCAGGTGCTTGTTCCCAAGCACTGTAAAGTACAGTGCAGACACAGGCGTGGCAATAAATAAGAAGATGAGGCTTTGCAGCAGGACTGTCACTTGGCTGAGTCCTGAAAATGAAGTGGGTGACAGCCCAGGCCAGCTGGGTGGGGAAAGGCAGCTGTAGGGAGAGGAAGCATTGTGAACAGAGGATCGGAGGGCCCACGGAACTGGACACCTCTGGCATCTCCAAGCTCAGTTTGACAAAGGTAGAGAATTACAAGGACGGATGAAGGGGCATAGCCAAAGTAATGGCGGGGAGTCAGGCAGCAGCAGAATCCTGGAAGGCCCCAGACGCTACACTAGGAGTCTGGATTTTCCCAAAGAGCATTCCATACTCCCACGCTGACAGACTAGGAAAGAATACACACTTCGTGACACTGTGTTACAGACATCAAGGAAATCTGAAAGGTTATTTACACCAGGCAGCCCAGCACAACCCCTGGAAGGAGCCCATCCACTGCTGTGAGATAGGCCAGGCCTGGCTTAGGAGGAACAATCTATCACACATGCCTTTCTCACAGACCTTGCAAACTACTGAACCCTCTCTTACCTGTGCTCACTTTTTAAAGAACTGTCCTGGCTGCTGACATATCTTCTTATTCTATACTCGGACATCCCTTATTTTCTTGCCACAGGCACTTTCCTCCTTCTCCAAATGGGACCACATTCTCTGTGCATTTTGGTTCTTAAGATCAACCTACTGACTCTCCTCATTCCAACTAACCCTTGAAACTGTCTCATTTTATTTCCCTGCATGAAAACCAAGCTCCACACCAAAATCACATCATCCGTCTAATATAAAAGAATGTTGGAGAAAGAGGTGACAGAGTTTTGGTAAAGTTTTTATATTGAAAACCTTTCACTTTTTATTCTAAATCACCAAGACTCCTTTTGCAGTTAATTACAGAACCTTTTATTTTTTTTCCACCCAGAGGATACGACTTGCTTGCTTCTATCCTCTGGGAATGAGGCTCTTTTCTAAAGACATTATTAATTAAATTCCCTGACACAAGACAGGAGGATGAAACCCGGCCCAAGATGGCATCCTGGAAAAGTCTGAGCGTATCCTCTGCACACCAGCCTTCTGGACACGGCTCCCCAGCGTAGACAGAGTAAAAGGCATTGTCACGTCACATGATGACGTTTCTGATGCTCCCTCACCGAGCTCCCTCATGTTATCCAGGGCTTTTCAAATGTTGTCTCCCCAGAGAGGCCTCCTTGGAGCTGTCAAGCTAGCAAACCAAGCTTCCTCCCCCTCAACACTCCCCATTTCTTATCTCCCTCCCCACTTTATTTCTCTTCATAGCATTTATCACTACTGGACATTATTTCATGTATATTTCTCACAGTATATTTTTGATTCGATATATTTGATGATAGTGTATAGACATATTATATATTTCTAAGTTTTTATTTCTAATTGTGATAAAATACGTTTTAACATAAAGTTGACCATCTTAATCACCTGTAGGTCTACAGTTCATTAGCATTACATACATTCATACTGCTGTCCATCCAATCTCCCTAACTTTTTCATCTTGCAAAACTGAAACTCTACTTCCATTACACAACAACCCTCTCTTCTATCCTCCCCCTAAGCTCTGGCAACCACCACTCTACTTTCTATCTCCATAAATTTCACTAGGTCCCTCACAGAAATAAAATCACATGGTACCTGTCTTTTTGTGACTAGCTTATTTCACTCAGTATAATGTCCACTAACTTCATCTATTTTATAGGCATATTATTTTTTTAATGTTGCAGGATGGCAAAGACTTCCATTTTGTTCATTGCTATAACTCCAATGCCTAAACCATATAGGTGGTCCATAAATACGTTAAGTGAATGAATGGTCTAATATCAGCCCTTTAAGAATATTCTATAGTTTAAATAAAAACATTATGACAAAAGGGCCAGGGATTTAGCTCAGTGGTTCCGCTGCCTGCCTCGCAAGTACAAGGTCCCAAGTTTGATCCCCAGTACCAAAAAAGAAAAAAACCATTATGACATTTATTCAGTATTAGAAAATAAAATCACTTGATAAGACTAAAAATATTTGGGGATAGTTTCTTTGATCAGTTTTTTTGGGTTTTTTTTGGTACCGGGGATCGAACTCGGGTCCTTGCACTTGCACAGCAGGCGGCAAAACCACTAAGCTAAATCCCAGGCCCGCTTTGAGCAGTTTTTAGGCATTCTAAATTGCCCAAATGAAAGGCAACTATTTTCTTTAGTACTTTATTGAATTATTATTTAGAAATATAAAATATACCTATAAAATACACTGAAGAGAAAATACAGTTACCAGTTAACCAGTGACCCACTGACACTTCCATTGATTTCCATGCTGTATAAACATCAGGGGCCCAAACGACAATCAGCAGAGATTCATGGATATCTCAGTGTTTGAACAAAGTCACCAGAAAAAAACCCAAATGCTTCCCCCACCTTGAGCTGTTCAGTGTCAGTTTATTTCATGCCTCTTGAAGAGGGAATTTTCTTCCCTCCTTGTGAGGAGCATCTAAGAATGAGTTTAGCGATGGCATTAGGTTGGTTTTGAGAGACAGATGGGGAGATCTCCAGTGCAGAGCATCAGGCAAACCTCAGAACTGGTGGAGGAGGCTGCAGGTCACCATTCATTCAGAAACTTGGCCTCTGAAAACACTAGTTTCCCACCTAAAAAGAGAACATCTGTCTCACTTTTTCAAAATGGTCAATATCTACATCTCCTCAGAGAACTGTATGAGCAGACCCTGAAAGAGTACAACCCAAACTTCTAAGCCTGCATTTCGAAGTGCTGAGCAGCCTTCCCTACTCCAGCCCGGACTTGTCATCTACTATTATTAAATAAAACTAGGCCCAGTTTCCAGAAACAACCCGTGTCTTCCCATTCCACATCCGATTCCACTGGGTAAATTCTCCCTTCCCATATAATTTTTGCCTTTCTCCTTCCCTACCCTCCATCCATCTTTATTTTGGGACTTTCCATGTTTCAAGTTCCACTGCCTCTATCGGTCAACAATAAGGCAGTATGCATTTACTCGGGGTGGAACAACAAGCTTAGGAGGTCGGGGAGCATGTTGAACAGAGGAAATAAAAGTGCTGCCTGCCATCTGTCCTCTCAAAGCATCCTCCCTCAGGAGGTCACGGCTTCTCCCCTCTGGGCTCCTGCTGGACACTTTGGACCCCGATGTGGGGTTATTTATGGATACACTGCATCACCTCCTCAGACGGAAGCTTGTCAGAGGCAGCCTTATGATTTGTTTATCATGGAAAATACAGTACCATATTTTATACATAATCATTTAATACTAGTATCGCATAGGCAGCATCATGGGACAGCTGGAAGTACCATGACATTAGAATAAGAAAAGCTTACTATAACCTTTAATCAAGCCCTGAAAGTCTCAGATGTCATATTTGCAAATTATAGACACGATGACTGACCTCTCTCATCAAAGGAAATAACATATGAAAACACAGTTCGTAAATTATCATATATATTTCTATAATTATTCAATTGGTGCTCAAGGAATGTGAGTCACAACTTCCTCAGAGAAAGCAGCATCATATAAACCAAGTGTGTTATTGTAGCAGTCATGACTCCTTTCCAATGTTTCTGCCAAAATGTTATATCGAGTGACAGGATTATTGTCTTTGAATTTTTCTAGTTGTTACAACATGAATTCTTATATTCTCCTTGTTAAAGGAAATTTAGACTTCACAAACAAAACTCCCACAAGGTCATTTCATTATCTCCCTATGAAATGTTAAGAATTCATTAAAACAGCAGTGGCAAACCTGCTGGCCTACCCATGGAGGGTATGTTTCCATTTTTTAAAAAGGCAGGGGTCAGAGGGAACAAGGAAGCAGAGTGTACAGTGCTGGAAAAAAAGTCATTATAATTAGAAATCTGTTAAACACAGATAACTCCACTCAATGTCAGTGCTCCATACACCATATCAATGTCACCATTCACAAAAATACTTACTCTAGAAGAAAAATTCCCTTAGATAACACCTTCAGTGGGGCCTTCCTTATATTAAACGGAAATTCTACTTATTATTTTCTCCCACTGAGCACTCAAGAAGAGTGGCTAGTGGGTTTAATAGCCCTGGGAGAAGCACCTTCCGCCCCTCACATCTGAACAGCCAGACTCACAGTCACCACACAACAGAACAACAACAAAGAAGCACCATAGGTGCGGGAGGGATCTGGTCCACATGCCTGCTGTAGAACAACCCTCTGTGTGGCTATTTCTGCCTCCACGGGGTGGATGAGGCGGCCTGGCCCGGAGAGGGCACAGAGCCAAGCATGCCCGATGAAGTCAGGATGCGAACCCACATGGGCCCGCTGTCACTGTCTGTATCTCTCTCTCTCTCTCTCTCTCATACCACCCAGCCTTCCTGGAAGACTCAGCTCTTCGAGGCCCTCACTCCCCACCTGTACATGGCATCCAGGGGCTGGGGGGCGGGGGGGTGGTTAGGTGCACAGAAGACAAAAGGAGATCCAGGGTCTCGTCTTAGCTAAGTGACTCACTGTATACCTAGAACCAATTCACTTTCCCTCTGTGCCTGAATTTCCTTACTGATATTCCTTCGAAACAAAGGTAAATCATCATGCAAATATTCAAAATTATTTCTGCTGTTCTGACTATCTAAATGGATCGTTAATGTGAAATGCACATGCTTTTTCTTGTATTAGTTCTCCTCCTCAGAGCGGGGGGCCACAAACTATGGAACGTACGTCCAGTGTAGCCCAGTTACCTGCTCTGGCGGCACGGCACATCCAGTCCTGTTCTTACTGTCTCTGACTGATACTATGACGCAGGGGTGAGTCGCTGCCACAGGGGCCAGGGCCCAGGAAATTCAATGTGTAACCTCTCTACTTCTTTATCAGAAACAGTTCACCAGCCCTTACCTTTTGGCACCCGTAAATAACAGAGGCCAAAGACACTTGCGAGCCAGTTATGAAAATGTGAATTTTCCTCAAACTGTACTATTTTCCATATATATCTTATTTTTCAAAAGATTTAATATACTACAGATAGAGAAAATAAATTAGAAAACTGTCCTTTGCAAATAATAAAATTGCAGTAAACTCCAAAAAAGATACATGCATGCAAATGAACGCTAAAATTTTTTGTAAGATTCACAATCTGATTTCTATATAATCATCATTCTTCAAAAAAGAAAATTATAAAACTTGTCCCTCAAATATTTGAACTAACATGAGGGAAATGGCTTAGGATATAAATGATTTCCAGTGTACAATTACAGATTTTAAACTGCTTTAATTTTTTAAATTCTTCAGCTTTTTAAAAATTAAACTATTCTTCCAATTCTTTTGTGGAGAGTTAGATTCTGATGTTTAAATGCTTTTGTGAAGAATTTTGCTCCACCTTGTATTTTGAATAGGCTATGTGTCTTCTGTTCCTAAACATCTGGTTAAATGCCAGAAAGGAAGGTGTGCAGTGTGTTCTAACAAGCAGACTTCCTGTTTCTCAAAGCCCTCAAATATTTAGTTTCAAAATGAATACACTGCAAGCCAAAAAAAATTACCACCCATTTGATTACTTTGTCATTGCTACCGTAAAGATTTACCATAAATGCAAACAGGAGTGATGTTACTGTTGATAACAAAGAAGGGGAAGCAGTACTAAGGAAGGTAACCATGAAAAGAAAAGCGGGAAAAGCCACGAAGCCCAGAAAAATATATGGAGAATTGGACCTTTTCTTTCCCCTTCTTGTCTACAGCCCTCAAAAAAAAAAGCCAGAAAAAAATATTACTTATCGCTGATAAAATGTCATACGATTTTGGAGGTGGACTGAATTTCAGAGATCACTAGATAAACCCATCTATTTTATGGAGGTGAAAAACCAAGGCCCAGAAATACCACCTGGCATGGCCTATGGGTTATTAGCTGGTTAGGAGCAGGACTGGGACCAGAGACCAGTTTCCTGATCATCACTTCAACACACTTCCCATTCAACTCGGCTCCCTGCCCTGCTATGCATAATGTGCCATTTGGCACCTAACAGCTAAAATTCTTCTTAAAATATGCCCAAAGTACCCCTATCATAGCCAGGAAAGTTACAATACTCTTTTAAATTATATCTATGAGCATGTGTTGTTTTTTTTCTCCAAATACAATTAAGAATACTGCTTCAACCTCATAAGGATTGGGAGTCACACACAATAAAATAAGCATAGAGCTAACAAGAACTTCAAGCTGCCCTTTTAGTTTGTCTTGATGGAAATCAGTTTGAAATACACACACTCTTTCCTACGTTCCCCCTTAGACATACACTCCCAAGACTAAACAGCAATATTCCATAAAAAGACCAGATCTAGCCAGTGTTATTATCTGTCTGACATTTGGGTTATTCTTGTGAGTAACTCATAAAGTAACATGGGTGTCTGTGATTATTTGAGTATACATGGCAAACCATAATTGGTCAAAAAATAATAAAAGACATTTTTTTCTGTGACAAAAATACTGTATTGCATGACAACATGGCACTATGACAGCTCTCAGTAGACCGCAATGCTTTCTCCATTTACAAAAAAGTAAAAGAGAAACAAAAAAAAATTGGAGAAAATCTTCTTTTGCAGTCAGAACTACTTGTTCATATTTAAATTAACTTAAAGTTTTTGAATGCTTACAATAATACTTACAATAATACTAGTCTATCTTCCCCTAAACTCATCTCATATATCAATTTATAATTCAGGCTCAGGATACAGAGCAGAAACGTGGCAAAAGACACAAGCCTGTGTCCCCTTCTACAACCAAAGTACAGGTTTTTGACAAATTTTAGAGATTTTTTTTTTTTTTTAAAGATCCTGGTTATTTATACAGTGAAGTTTTAAATTTCATCACAACCTTCCAAACTGTGTAACATGAGTTACATCTAATGCAAATGCTATGTATCAATGTGGGCTGATCGAATCAGAAGCTGATCAGTGCAAGATATGCATTCGAGTCTCCATCTAAAACTCTCTTCTGCCCTACTCTATACATTCCCACCACCATGGCTGGGGAAATGCTAAGCAATAGAGGAAATAGTCTAGTTGCCATTTCTCTAAGAAACTAAAACTGAGGTTTGAAATTGTTCTGAAAGTCATTTAAAAGATGTCTTGAGAGAAGCATATTTGTACTCAGACAGAGACCCAGTGTGAATGGAAGGGTGTCTAAGGGCTATGATCTCCTAGAGCTCGAGCCGGCAAAGACAGTTAGGGACCGTGGAGGAACTCACCCACTCGGAAGTTCGTAGCTGTCAGGGTGTCAGCAGCATGACCATTCTCACTAATGAGAGTGGTGGTGTTCCCCTTCTTGCAGCTGTTCTGACAGCTGCCCTTGGTGCAGGTCACTTTACAGATGCTCGGAGTAAAGACCACCTTGATGCGGCCAGTGTGGTTACTCACTAGGAGTGGAGGCAGGGAGAAAAAGAACAACAAACACATCAGCTTAGTATCCATGAACTTGTCCTGAAGGTTTCAAAAAAAAAAAAGAAAGAAGGAAAGAAAAAAACAGAACAAGAAGGGGAAAGAGAGAGCCCACAACCCGACAGGTTTAAGGAAGAGGGAAGCCTTTAGTGCTCGCTGCTCTGTATCCAGTGGCGTCTCTGAAACAGGAGTGGGAAGCTCAGCAAACAGAACTCTGGGATGCACTCCAAAACCACATTTGAAGTCGAGTCACTGGAGTGGGATTACTAACCACAATGCTGCACTTTATTCACGGGCAGACAAAGAGCAACACGGAGGGCACAACAGATTAAAGAGCCAACCCTGACAGGCAGATGTAATGCAAAGAGGTTGGCCACGCACCTCGTGGTGAATAAACTCTTGTGTCCTCAACTTGCATACTTTCCCTGTTTCTCCACTTATTAAGTCACTATTTGCAGCCCGACCCCTGGAAATGTTTTAGGCATGCAGCATGTCTGAAAACATCTGTCTCAAATCTCCTGGCACTCTCAGCTGAAGTGATCAAATCCTGTGACGCAGCTGCAGGAGCCCATTTCTTTTTCACAACTCCAGGGCATTATTTCTCCATAGGAACCTAGGCAACATATATTTTGTTTTACTGTGTAGAGGGCCCAGGCCACATTGATGAAGAGTTATCTCTGATAAAATAACATCCTTGTGCTCTCACGAATGCTATTCACAGAGCACCTGAGGCAGGTGTTGCCTTCATCTGCAAGGCTCTCTTAAAAACCAAATGCTATAAACTGACCACATGGCTGAAGCAGCCTAGAATCACCAAATGGGAACTAAACTAAAAATATACTATGCCTTGTAATTCTGGCTCAACCCTGGGTGACTTTGGACATGTCATTTCACCTTCTGTCTAAAACATGAGGGAACTAGAGCTGATGTTTCCAGCTGTAACTTTCAAGGTCTCTCTCAAGGATCAGCACTCTACAGCACAAGGGCCAAACCTGGCCCACTGCTTGTTTCTTTTAATAAAGTTTTATTGGAATACAGTCACACTCATCATTTATACATTGTCCCTGGCTGTTTCTGTGCTGTGACAGCACAACAGAGTTGCACAGAGACCCGATGACCTCACCCAGACCTGTTCTTCAAAGCCATATCCCAGCCTAAACTCTGGTGGACAGCAGTACAGAAACCCTGTTTTGACTTCTGCATGTGTAATATGCCCCTGGCCAGGTCTCTTCTCTTTCCGAGAACCCAGGCAGAAAGCAAAGATGGTAGCAGCAGCTGGAGAGAGACAGTTTGTTCGTGAGGCTTTAAGTCAGGTGAGAAGCAGCACACAGCTTGCTCCACTGTTAACTGCAGTGGCCCAAGGGCCCAGGTTAGCCTTTCTCTGCCATCTCTGCCCACCCAGAAAAGCTCCACCCCTCTGCACTGTTCTAGTTTGGCCATATTATATTTTCAAACAATCATCCAGGATGCATCTAGAGATTCACAACAAATTAAAATGTGGTTAAAATCTGAGCATGGAAACAACTTTGACCAAAGCAGCCATTAGCATTTCAAGGTTAGTGCCTCCAAGGTTTTGCTACACGATCATCTTTAATCCAGTGCTTACATCCCAAGTATCAAGCAGTCAGCTACCCTTTATTTTCACATCACTCATGGCAGGGAACTCATTACCCAAGAAACACATTCTACGAATGGGAGCTCCTAGCAAGCACAATCCTATCTGGAGCTGAAATCTGTACTCACAGTAACTTGCACCCATTGCCCCTAATGCAGATCATCCAGTCTCACAATCTAATGCTTCTTCCACATGTCAGCCTTTCAAACACTCAAGGACACTGGCCACAGAATCAAAGAATGCTGAAGTGAGAAGGACTTGAGCCATCAGATGGTCAGCCCTCTTAAGTTGCTTCTTCCAGAGGAAAAAGCTCCTCTTTTTTTTTTTTCAAGAAAGTTTCTCCTAAACCCAGTGATTTTTGGTGGTTTTTCTGTTTGTTTGTTTTTGTTTTGGGTGGTACTGAGGACTGAACGCAGTCCTTGCACATTTTCCCAGAGGTTCTTTGACTGGAGATGAAGACCAACTGTCTGAGGCGGAGAGAGAGTACAGCATCTGAACTGCCAAGCCAGCCTTCTAGCACCTTGCAAAATGACATCCACTAAGAAGGTATGACCAAGGCTCTAGGTCAGGGATTCCCAAGTTTTTCTATAAAGGGTAATAGAGAAAATATTTTCAGATTTCAGGCCAAAAGGCCACCAGTGCAGCCATTCAACCAGGCTGTGGTAACTGGAAGGCAGCTTGTCAAATATGATATGCAAATAATGGGTGTGGCTGCGTTCCAACAAAATTTAGAAACACAGGTTTGCTGCCCACTGCTTTAGATGCTTGCATGACATTTCAAATTACCTGGGTGTCTACTTTAGAAATTCCAAAAAGTACAATGAAATACTGATTCCTCAAGGGTACAAAATTCACCCTGTTCGTTTTCTTTACAGTAGCACAAACAAATCAGCGCGGCCACACTGAACAAATACCTGGAGGATGCTTGGTGTGTGCAAGTGTGTGAAGCCCAAGAAAGAAAAGAGGCAACATCTTCCCACTTCGGAAGAATATAACTCTATTTCTTCTGGCTTTTAGTACAGTAATCAAATTAGAAACTGTGTGCCAACTATTTTGTCTTCTCTGGCATTAACTTGTAGTACCAGCAGCTGCCAGGCAAATGCCCAGTCACCAAAATTATGCTCACTTAGGCAAACTGAGACATCCAGGGAAAGCAAGCACTTCATCATGATTCCCATTTCATCTCCCAGCTACAGTAGTCACTTTATAGGCACTTGACTTTCTCAGGGCCTATTGTTTTAAAAAACCTGTATTTCTTTGCCAAAAAAAAAAGTTCTCTTGGCCTGGACTCATCTGGCAGTTATGATTTAATTCTGATTTTTACAATGTTCACATCTTCTTGGAAGCAGAAGATACATTTTATTTCATATTTTCCCTTGTGTTTTACATTCACTCTGCTACACAGTAATTTCATTCTAAAACAGACACCTGTATGTCCAAATGGTCTTCTTGTCTCTTCACGAAGCATTTAATTCTTCTAGATAATTATCTGTAGGTTTCCACATCAATCTTTTCAAAATCACAGTGAAAAACCATGTTGACACAAAACTGTCATTCAGACCTCTAATGGGATTTCCATAAATATTGAATGGATTAGAAAATACATTCTTCCTACTTCTTAAAATCATGTCAACTTATCTAGAGTAAAAAAGCCTAAGTTTTAGAATACTGTATAAAAAAACTAAGGTCCACTGCTCTGAGCTTCAAATTCCTCAGAAGTGACAGGCTGATGACAATACTAGTTGTCTTCCAAGAGTTCAGCAGGACGGTCTGGGGATGTGGCCAGTGGTATGCATATGGCCCTGAGTTCAACTCCCAGTACCACCACACACAAAAACACACAAAAACCTATAGTAGTAATTCACTAACAGTGGATGTGAACTCTCCAAAGGCCACTCGTCTAAATGAGGCATCTTCCTTGGAGGCCTTTGAATGAGTTAATACTCAAGGAACTCTGGTATCTTACACATAGTACCCGGTAAGCATGGAGTAAAGGAAGTGACCTGGAGGTGACTGTCGACCTCACAGAGATCCAGGACTCACAGCAACTAAGGCCCAGCTTCACCAGTCAGGAACCAAGCTGAGGACTAGTGAGTGGTAGAAAAGCATCATCTCGGGCACCTCTGAAGCTGACCAGGAATAACAAATCTGAGAAGCAAAAGTTGGGCCGATCAGGAGTTAACAGGGAAACCACTGGACAGCTTCTTGTCCTTGGTCTCTCTGAAAGGAAAAAAAAAATGTAATTTTTAGATTTTCATAGGTGAGTTGGCCCCAGAAATCTCAAGCCAGAACTTTTACACCTTGGGTTTTAGAGGCCTTGGTTAGAACCACAGATTGCCTGGAGCCACGTAGCACCTCCACCAGGCCTCCTAGTCAGTCAAGAGTCCACATCCTGCCTGCAGCTTCTGCCAGACCCTGCGTGAATTTAAACCTCCAAGAAGAGGCACTGACACATGGCTTAAAACAAACCACACATATTCAGAGTGAGTGTTGAAAGGGATGGGAATAAAGCCGATACCTTCCCAAGATTAAAAACAAAAAAGTTTTCATTTCTGCTGAACCATCATTAACAAAAAATTCAAAAATGTGAAAATTATTCTTCACAAATGCATGTCAGAATAGAACGGAGTATAGTTGCCATCTTTCAGTCATTAGACCAAGACATGACCAAAGCAAAGACAGGCAAAAAAATAAATATAACAAGTTCAAGACTCACATCAGATGTGGCGAATAAACAGTCCCCTCAGCATTTACCCAGGCTGCTGCGCGAGACATCAGCATTCTCCCAGCTTAAACGGCGGGACCAGCCCAGCACAGGCAATGTCCCCTGAGAAGGTCAACCAATCTGTGGTGAAAGCCATCACCCTGACCTTCAACTGAGGCTTGCACAGAGAGACCCAGATTGACTCATCATAGGTCAAACGTATTCCCTCTGGCCGTGAGGGAAACTGAACCAACAGCTCATGCTCCCACTTGTAGTCCATTGCTTGCCCCAAGGCCAAGAATTCTTTTAAGGATAAATCACGAAAGTATTAAATAATGCTTAAAATAACAGGACTTTATTGTTCAGCTCTCCAGACTTGTTTAACTCCTCCTGGACTATTAAAATAATGCCCACGGTGTGCCTTGTGTTCCTTGAGAAAGGTGGCGTGTGAATAAAAAGTTATTCCAAATGTTACTTCACTGGGCACTTCAGTCCTGGAAAAAGCCCTGCAGCAGAGAATCTCAGATGAGATCTTGAGCACTGATGTGGACAGTTCCAGCTCCATGTCCTGAAGTATTTAGGTAGAGGAGTAACTACAGAGGTACAGAAAAACAGGTGCCACACACGTGATAGAAACCTAAGCAACAGACAACTGAGCTTTCTCTCCCTTTCAATTCTCCCTTAATACTGTAGTCACTAGAGAGAACCTTATGCCAGCCCCCCCTACACACAGGCACACACGCATGCACACATACACACACATGTGTGATTTCCTTCCCTTTACATACATTTAAGAAGATAGGCTTATAGCCAAAGGGGGAGCACATTTAATACAAGAATAAATTTCAGGATAGATTCTGAGTTTCTTAAGGAATTGCTTATTGCTCATTAAAACAGCAGGATCAAATGTACATCACCAAATACCGCCTCCAAAATATCAACTATGACTTCGCTTGTTTAACCCAAAAACCACAAGCTAGGACCTATACCTCTCAACTGACCTGCAGCTGTCGCTGTCCTGCCTTCCTCCTGATGAAGGAAGGGCATGGGCCTACCTGGGCCAACCCCTCCTCCAGGCACCAGAACTCCTCCTCTCTGGCCTGCTCAGGCTTCTTTGCATTCATTGCCATGAGCACACAGACTTGCTACACAGCGTCCGTCCTTCAAGAACACCCCCATTCCACTCCACTGTGGATGTTATACTACTCAGCTCCCCTTACAGCCAAACTCCTCAAAAGAGCTATCTGCACAGCATCTCCCCTCCCCCTCTGCCATTCTCTCTTGAGCCTGCTCCAGCCAGGGCTTTGCTGCCACCATTTCACTACAACTACCCTTGTGAAGGTCACCAGAGGCCTCCATGTTGCCAAATCCAATGGCTAACTTCCTGGTTCTCTCCTACTCCAATTTTCAGCGTATGTGACACAGTAGAACACTCTGCTTTAGGACGTTCTCTTCCATTGCTTCTAGGTCACTCGATACTCTTGTGCCTCATTCCTAGCTCAGTGGCCTCTCTTCTCATGATCCAACCCAAGCAAAGGCCCAGAGCTTAGTCCTTGTAGCCTTTTCTTCTCTTCTCTACACTGACTTTCTAGATGACACCATCCTCTCCTATCTCGTGGACTTATATATTATCTACAGGCTTCTGTATAATAAACTTCTGCCTAAGTTTAGCCTGACTCACTTCTACCTTGCACATATGTGTCTGTCCACCTATACACTGGAGACACTATAAATATACATGCACATGTGTATGTATATGCAGATAGATACACATGTATACACACACACACACAGCCAAGTCCAACAGTGCGGCTGCTTATGGGACTTCACCAGGCAGATGTTTAACAAACACCTCAAAATTAAGCGTTGATTTCTCTCTGTACTCACATCTAAATACCCTCTTCAAGACTTCTGCAAGTCTATTTTTGCATCTCTTTTTCATCATCTCACAAACAGTTCAACAGCAAATCCTGTGGGCTCTCTTCCAGAAGGCAACAACTTTTTGCCACCTCCCTGGCCAACGCGCTGGTGCGCTAACCATCTTCTGTCTGCATTATCCCATCAGTCTCCTACCTAGACTTCCAGCTTCTGGTCATACCCTCCTACACCTTAGTCTCCTCCCAGCACTCAGCACATCCTTTTCATGTATGGAAGTCAGATCATGGCCCTCCTCTCTTCCATGGCTTCCCATCTCAAGCAAGATGCAAGCCAACGTCCTCCCAGGGAGCACTAGCAAATGCCCCCTGTGACCTGCAAGCCCTCATCTCCTACAACTCTCCCCAGCCTGCTCTACTCTGCTATCTGCACGTTCCTACCTCGGACCTCTGCACTTTGTTTTCCCTCTATCAGAATATTCTTCTGCACAAACACACAGCTTCCTTCCCCACTTCCTTCAAGACTTCCAAATGTGACCATATCAGGGAGGTCCTTCCCTGCTACCCAAGATAAAAGGTGTGCCAGCTCCCCCACTTTATCTACCTGCACCCTGCTTTACATTTCCTATTTACTGTGTTTTTCATGGTTGTCATGAGAACATAAACTCCATGAGAATAGATATCTCACAATATGTGCTCAAAAATAATCATCATGGGCCAGGAATGGTGGCACACACTTGTGATCCCAGCACTTGGTAGACTGAGGAAGGAGGATTGTCTCAAAATAGAAGCCAGCCTGGGCTACACAGCAAGACCCTATCTCAAAAAAATAATAATAGTAATAATGGAACAAATGAATATATTTCACTGACAGAACACTAAATATTCATATTTATCTGTGGGGTAACTAGTGGTACTATTATAAGAAAAGAACATTCCTATAAAACCTTTAGCCTTAAAACATATTTGTTATATATGATACCATTAGAGAGAAATATTTTAATCACTAACATCTCAGATCCAGGTAACGTATAACTTGTTACAGGTTGGGAACCCTGCAATTGTTACAAAACACATTTTTCCTGAAATCATTAAGATATTACCAAAAATGGCCAATGAGTAAAATAATTTTAAAATTAAGTAGGCCAAAGAGAATAATGGGATAAGCAACAGGAAATAGCAATTTCTCAAGCACTTGTTCAAAAGAAAAACAACTGCTACAAAAATTTTGCAACATATTAGGCAAAAATCAAAAGACACACCATGGAAATTTCCTTTAATGATAAAAATTTATGACAATGTGTAAGGTTTTTAATTTTATCATATTTCTGACTAAGTATTCACTCCCTTTGTTAGGTAGAAAACAACTATGAATGTACCATCTGCACAGATGTGGCAATACTTACGTAAATTGCCACTAAACTACAAAATTCACCCAAAAAGAGAAATGCATTTTGGTTCCTAACTCAGGGAGACTTGCCAAGGGACTCACCAAAAGTCCAGCGAGAAAGATGGTAGATGTCATCCCAAATTTCTATTTAACATCTAATTTCTTATTTTGCCCATTTAATCTTCGGTTTACCTTGACTGGAGATGTAAGGACTATGATTTCCACCTCGAATCAGGAGTTCTCTCGCTATCAATCCTGCCCTGCCAGCCAGACTTCACTGCCCCCAACAGGGCTATAAAAAGCACATCCAGAGACTTTGGCTTGTTTTCATCTTTCCTTTTTCTCCTTGGAGTTTTCCCCCTTTAAATATCAATGTCTTCTCTATAAATATAAGAAAAGGTCCTATTTTTACGCCCAGAATGAAATCCAGTATTTCTGAAGGTATATTTTACAGACAAAAGACTCTTTTACTGAACAACTAATTTACCCATCCAGCAGGATCTGACCCAGGTTTGGGGGAAAGAAAATAGAGTTGGTCATAAAAACAGAGAGCTAGCAAAACAAATTATTGGCTTTTTGACACTCATTCTGTGTTAGTTCTTTTGTAAAATAGTTTTCTTTAGCCTTACAAACCCTGAAGGGATTCGATAGTCCAGACATCCTTCTGGAGTATGGGGATAAGGATTACCCAGGGAATTTCAGGACAGGTTTGGACCTCTGTCCAGGGACAGAGGTGACAGCACTTGCTGATCTCCTGTCCCCACCCTCCACTAACTAGAGGCAGACATGAACATACGCCTTGGTGCTAGAGTCCCTGTGGTCACACAGGGCCGATCTGTGCTCTTCTTTCCAAAGAACTCACCTGTCTGGAACACATATGGCAATCCCTCCTTTGCTCCCAATCCTGACTGCCAGAGAACCTACCAGTGTGTCCCAGCCACACAGGGTGGGCTCTAAGATGCTGGGACTCAAGAGGTGAAGGCACACCCTTCCCGAAGAGACAGCTCTTGATTCAGTTCATTTTAAAAATGAAAGAAGGAAGGAAGAGAAAGAGCTCACTGAACCCATTCTCTCAACCCTGGAGTAAGAATGTAATCCACAGCCTCAATCTAGAAACCTAACTATGACGGGAACCACACTTGGGGAGGATTACATTAGTCTGTCCAGGGATTTGCGGGGGAGATAAGAGTCATCACGGTTCAAGATGTTGCTCTTCCTAAAGGCTATCCTCCCCAGAGGAAAACCATTTAAAAGACTTTTTTTTCATATGTAAAAACATCTACCTCCCTCCAAGACCCTACCAGCGCCTGCACTGGCATGGCACCGGAACTCACACCATGGCCAGGGAGGAGGGAGCCTGTGCACCTGACGCAATGACCTCACTGCTGCCATGAAGCAGAGCAGCTGAGGTAGAGCCGTCTGCACTCACCTGGCTTCTGCATCTAAGGCTCACACAATTTAGCCAGTCTGAGGGGCTCCCTACAGAAATAGTGGGTAGATATGCCTCCTGTGACTCAAATTTTCTGTCCCTTAATTTTGGAATGGGATTAGGTTTTATTTATCCACACATTTGTTGTTTTTCAAAGGGCAAGTAAATGGAAGCATTTGCTATCAGCCAATCACTCACCATTTCCATAAATAACATCTGGTTGAGTGTATGAAGAGAAACAAGTCGGAATAAACAGAGATAGCTACTGGGCTCTGTTTGCCATGGAACACATTTCACGGCTTATTAACGAGCATAACTATAGGCCAAAGGGTTCCAGATTATCCCTACCATGCACTTTGAGAATCAGGATTCTATATATCTCTATTGTTATGGTAAACATTTCTTACAAAATCAAATTCTTTAAAAGGAAATTAAAACCTTTTCTATCTAGATCCACCCCGCCCCCTCTCCAGCCATATTTACACTGAAAGCCAGGGCATTAACCAGGCCTGAGTGTTCCACAGTCCTCACACATGCACCTCTTTCCTTCAAATACAGTTCCCCCTCCCTAGAGCCCCATCCCATCCCCACACTGTCCATCTTCATCACTCAACTGCCCCCTCCCTTCATGACCTTCACCACCTAGCAGCTGAATGTTACAACATCCTTTGTCTCTTGATTCTGCACATACTTCTATCTATGTATGCTTCTCTCCTTTCCTCACTGACTTTTGGCCTCCAACCAGCCAAAGAAAATAGTTTGTATTCTTATCCTCCTTTTCGATCTACAACACACATCCTATCTGGCGACTGTCCCTCTTTGGGAATGGGAAGAATACTAGGGAAGAGAATGACATGGGAAGAGAATGCAGGGGTTGGAAATGAAATCAGGGATCAAAAGTGACAAACTGAGGGTAGGAGCCATGTGAAGACAGACAAGGTAAAGGATAGAGAAATGACTTTGACTCCAGGAGCTAATAATGGAAGCCACAAAACTTCAGGGGAGTTGACTACTTTCATGCATGGAAATTTTCCTCTGACACCAAAGGCAGATACGAGGAAAGACGTGACTTACAATACTTTACAAAATTTAACTTCTGTTTAAAAGAAAAAAATGTTGAAAGACAGGGCAGAGAAGGAAACCAAAAGCCCCTGGGCTCTGAACAGGCATTCTGAGTCACTGAAATTGCCAGGCCAGAAGTAGATGCCTTAATGTGCCTCTGAGGGATTCCAATTCTTTCATGCAGGCAACAAAAATCCAGAGCAAACAAAAATAAAGTTAGAATCTGAATGCATTTTGAGAAGCACTAAGGAAGTTGAGGATATGAAGATTTTGGCAACTGCCAAAACAACTCTTGTTCTATGGATTAAACACAAAGAAAAATCTGCTGAAGCAATTAGTTATATAGAAAATTGACATCTCTGAATTATTTTAGAATTATACCATCAGGAAGCAGGACTGCAGAATACCAATTCCATCATTTACTTCATTGTTTTTTTCAATACAAATCTCTCTGGCTCAGCTTTTAAATGACTCCATCAAATGGCCCCAACTATTCCTCTCAGGGGATTACTGCCAAATTCAATAGATCTCATCATTAGAAAAGATTTCCTTTTTCTCAAAGTCATCATATTATATCTAGCTATGCTTCAGTATCATGTGATAAAAAATTTTAAAATGATTAGCTGCCAATAAAAAGTGGATTACTGATGTGTAATTACACATTGTAAATTTTCCAGCTATCTGTCAGCTAATTCTTTTTAGGTTACTCATTTTCAACTTCCTTTTTTTTCTGTTGAACACTGAGATAGTTTTAAAATAGGTCCATAAATTATTTGACGCTTTTCTCTTCAAGAGGTGAAATCTAATGAACAGGATAAAATACAAGTGATGGTTGTTATTTCAGAGACCAGAACTACATCATAAGAGATGCCACGGCTGCTGTCTCGACCTCTCTCTGTTGGATCATGATGTGAGGTCACACAGCAGCTTACAGAAAGGCCCATGTGGCAAAGAACTAAGCCTCCTGCCAGTAGGCATGCGAAGGAAACATCTTGAAAGCAAATCTTCCAGCCCCAGTGAGGCCTTTGGAGGACTGTAGCTCTTACTGATACTCTCATGGCAACTTCATGGAAGAACCTGAGGCAGGACCAACAGGCTAAGTTACCTCCAAATTCCTGACCCACAGAAACTGTGAGGTGATATTTGTTGCTTTAAACCATCAGGTGTAGAGGGATTTGTTGCACAAGAGATAATATACACAAACACATACACATACACACGCATGTGTTCTCTCTTGATTTGTGCTTGGGGGGGGCGGCACAAGATTTTGAGAACACAGATGCAGAATTTATAGATCGTCCCAAACACACGGAGCACTATGCACAGTAACAGCTCTATCTGCAAGATGTAGGTAGCAAGTGCATACTAAGCTCCAGAACTCAAATACATACCACAATTATGCCAGCTATCATCATACCCATTTTATAGACAAGGAAACCATAGAGCTAGTCATCAGAATGCTGGCCAAACTCATTTTACAGGAAATGGTAAAGCCAGGCTTCCACTGAAGTCAGTCTTTCTCTACTACCTCAGTGCCTCTCCTACCGTTGTAATGGGCATCCCATGAAAATCCCATGACACCAAGCATTTGGAGAGGTTGGGATGAGGGAGGGAAACAAATACAAACTGAGTACTTACTAAGTAATGTTTTTGGCAGTATACTAGGTACCTTAGATCCTTCATTGCACTTCATTCTCACAGTCATAGGGTTAAGATTTTTTTTTTTTTTTTTTTTTGGTACTGGGGATCAAACTCGGGTCCTTGCGCTTGCACAGCTGGTGGCAAAACCACTGAGCTAAATCCCCAGGCCCAGGGTTAAGATTTTTATCTGACATGAAATGACCATCACAGATCATAATGACCATAAGGGATAGGATACAGTAAAACTACTCATAAGCTCCACCCACCAAAATCTTGAAATCTAGAGTGGAAAAAGAACACACAGAACAATGTAAGCCAACTTGTCTACCTCATGAGATTGTGGCAAGGGCGACGTGAAACTATTTGTATGGACATAATTTATAGGCTGTACTTTATTATGCAAAGGTAAGAAGGTATTATTACATATAGTCAGCTTTTAATAGAGCAGCTGTGAGAAAATTTCAAACCATCAGTGACACTTAAGCCATGATATATTATTGAGCAAAATCTACAAGTACTTCTAAGCATAGGAAAATTTTCGTCTCAAGATATTTGCTTTCACTGATCATTATTATAGAAGATTACTACAGAATAAAGCAAGGGTCTATTATGGACAATAGTATCTACATTATTTTTAGATATGATTGGATTGCTTGACATGGTCTGAAAGACATAAAAATAGATTTCAACCAGCAGTCGGAATCTACTGATTATAAAGCTTTATTTTACATTTAAATAATTTCTGTTAAAAATTGTCATTATTGAGGCTGGAGATTTAGCTCAGTGGTTTCACTGCCTGCTTCGCAAGTACAAGGACCCAAGTTCCATCCCCGGTACCAAAAAAAACCCCAAAAAACAAAAATTGTCATTATCTCTACATTCAGACAATTTCTAAAATATGTTGTCTTGAAAGACCCACATATAATAAAATTGACAAAAATTTTAAATATAATCTAATTTTGAATTTATAACTCACCTTAAACTAACTTACACAAAGAGCCAAATTGGCTTTTTTTTCCCAATAAGATTTGCTTTGGGAACTCTTAACTGATATTTTTTTTTTAATTAAATTCTTTTATTGGTACATTGTAGGTATACAACACAATTACATTTCTCACTGGAAATTGCACCTTTACATGATGCATCTTGGTTCTTATTTTTGCCCCATTCCTAGCCCTCCCTTCACCCCCTCCACCCTTCCTTATTTACAAAGACTTTATTTCCATTTTTTCCATTTCTCATCATTTGTCCTTTCCCCTCTTTCCTTTCCCCTGCCCCTCTCACTACTCCTACCCCTTTGGACCTTTTCTTCCTATTTTACATTATCGATTATTCATTCTAATCATTGGTACATTTTAG
This sequence comes from Heterocephalus glaber, assembly GCF_053883595.1. NCBI lineage: Eukaryota > Metazoa > Chordata > Mammalia > Rodentia > Bathyergidae > Heterocephalus > Heterocephalus glaber. Next base: position 35,189,820 of record NW_028258305.1, read on the forward strand.
GTATACAATATAATGACATTCATCATTGGAAATTTGCACCTTTACATCGTCTCTCTTGGTTCTTCTTTTTCACCCTTGCCCAGCCCTCCCTTCAACCCCTCCAGTCCTCCCTATTTACAAAGATTTTGTTCCTATTTTTCCATTTTCTCATATTAATCCCACTCCCTTCTGTCCTTTCCCCTAGCCCTCCCACTTCCTTCCCCTTTGCCCCTTTTCTTCCTATTTCACATGACCTATTTTACATTTTAGTCCTTATTTACACTTTCAGTTTCTCACACCAGAGAAACTATTCCGTATTTACACGTGTGTCCTATTTATTTCACTTAAGAGTATTGCCTCAATGTGCATCCATTTAGCTATAAATGTCTCTAATTTCTCATTTTTTATGGCTGAGTAGTACTCCATTTTATTGAAAAACTCAAATTTTCTTTATCCAGTCTCTAGTTGATGGGCATTTGGGCTGTTTCCAAGTTTTAGCTATCACAAACTGTGCTGCTATGAACATGGGTGCACATATATCACTGTGGTATGATTCTTTTAATTCTTTGGGGAAGATCCCCAGCAGTGGAATAGCGGGGTCAAATGGGACTTCCAGTCCTAGTTCTTTGAGGTATCTCCATACTGATTTCCACAGTGGTTGCATCAGTCTACACTCCCACCAGCAGTGGAGCAGGGTTCCTCTTTCCCCACAGCCCTGCCAGCATTTCTTATTGGATAATTTCATGATAGCAGCCATTCTTTCTGGAGTGAGGTGGAATCTCAGCATTGTTTTCATTTGCATCTCTCAAATGACCAGTGATGTTGAACATTTTTTCATGTATTTATTTGCTATTTCTACTTCTTTGTGTGAGAAATGTCTGTTCATTTCAGATGCCCATTTTCGGATTGGCTCTTTAAATTTGGGAGGTCTGATCTTTTTAAGTTCTTTATAGATTCAAGATAGTAGATCTTTGTCTGAGGAAGAGCAGGTGAAGATTTTTTCCCACATTGTGGATTGTCTCTTCACACTGCTGGTGGTTTCTCTTGCTATGCAGAAGCTTTTTAATAAGAAGAGATCCCACTTGTTGATTGTTTGTGCTAGTTCACGGGCAACTGAGGTTTTGTTCATAAAATCTTTTCCTACACCAGTGTCTTCAAGGGTTCTACCTAACCTCTGTTCCAACTGGTTCAGAGTTTCTATTTTAATATTTAGATCTTTAATCCATTTTGATTTTAGTTTAGTGCATGGTGAGAGATATAGGTCTAGTTTTAATCTTTGGCAAGTTGAAGCCCAGCTTTTCCAGCACCATTTATTAAAGAAGCTATCTTTCCTCCAGTGAGGATGTTTGGCTCCTTTATCGAAGATAAGATGGCTGAGTGTGTCTGGTGTTGTTTCTGCAATCCCCAACCTGCAACTATACCACAAAGCTACTGTGATAAAAACAGCATGGTACTGGCAAAGAAACAGACTTGAGGACCAGTGGAACAGATTAGAAGATGCAGTAACTGATATTTTTGATTCCTAACTTAAACTTGTATGAATAACATCCATGACATTTAGGTAGTCAAAATGTACTCCATGATGACATTCTAGTCAACAACAGACCTTGTATATGATGAGCTCTTAAGATTATAATGGAACTGAAAAATTCGTATCTCCTAGTGACACTACAACATTATGGTGCAACACTTTATACATATCTGTGATGATAGTGTACACACACCTACTTTGTGTCATATAAATGTCATAAAAGTATAGCACATAGAATCAAGTATAGTACGTAACACTTGACAATGACAATAAGCAATTATGTTACCGGTTTACATATTTACTATACTATGAACATTTTATTCTTTTAATGTGTATTCCTACTTACAGAATTTACTATAAAACATCCTGCATACACCAAGCAGCCTGATACATATTGTTTTACTGCATCTCTCAACTGCATCAAGAGGCACCCTCAAGTGACTGACTTATTCTACCTGGGTCTGTTAAAAGCACATTCTGTGATGTTCACCCAGTGATGCAAATCACCCCATGATGCATTTCTCAACATATATGACCACTGTTAGGTGGTGCATAAGTGTATAGTAATGACATACTAAATGGTTGTACACAGAATGCTTAATACAGTGGCTAACATACAGAAAGTGCTAAACAGATGAAGAAAATTCTACATCCACATTTTCTAACTACCTAATATTTGGTGACTAAGAGTACAATACACAATACCTTCAAGATTTCTGGATTTTTTCTCAAGGTATATTAAGGTGTGGTTTGGAAATTGGGATCTCAGAGAAGAAACATTATGAATCATTTTCTCCACTAACAGGCTTTGAAAAGATCCTTTAGAGAGAGGCATCTAATTTTACTGTATTTCTATGTTCAAGACATGGCAGAGCACGCCTGATGGGTATTTACACACATACCACATTGTGGTTGCCAGAAAACCCATACCAATAAAGATGAATGAAGAGGAGGCACAACAGGATTTCAGAAGTCATATTGAAAAGGTTCCCCAAGCCACACTCACTAACAAACTAAAATTGGATGTTCTCCATTCCACACGAGCAGGAATGCCTGAGCCTTGAGAATACTTCTGTTAAAAACCCAAATGGCAAAGATGTGAATATGGTAACTCCTACTGACTCCAAGACCTAGCAAAGCGATCCTTCAAGTGTTTCAGGGGTTAGGGCTAGGGAACTGACAGAACCAACCCATCCACTCCACACCCCATCTGTCAACCCATCCTAACTTTCTAGGAGTGGAGGGTGTGGGCAGGAATAAGTGCTATAAAGGGAATAAAGAACAGAACTCGAAGCAGCTGGGTTTTCCCTCTCTAGAAGGCAACCTTGGGTGCTCCGAGGAATCAGGACAGCAGCTGCAGGGTAGAAATAGAACTTGTGTTAGCTTGGATCTTTTGTCTTCAAACCATGAAGGGAGTGTACACTATCTCAAGCTGTAAGATGTTACAGTGATGCTATGTGCAGCCAAAAGGGAGACGGAAGTCTCAAGAAACTCAGCTTCATAAGCCAAATCTCACAGAGCCTGGAACTTATTTCAGTAACTGGGAAGATGCTAAGAAACCACAGTACTTTCAGCACCCCATTATGTGCGGTCCCATCCCCAGCCCTTTTCCAAAACACTGATGAACATCAGTTTTATACCCAACATTAATATGGCAGAGAGCTTCTGTCTGGCTGCTTCTGCTCCCTTGTGGTATTCCGTCTCTGTTCTAGTTACTCACTGTTCAACTCCGACAAATTCCTTAAGAGAGATTCTGATTACTTCAGGCAACATCGTCCATGGTCGGGAAGGCTTTTCTGCCAGGCCACCTGACAGGCGGCAGACAGGCCAGGCTCACACTGGTTTCTCTTGGGTCAAGTGCCTATCTGTTCTCCAGTCCACTGTGGCCAGAAGATGAGGTCACCCATCACGGCACACTTATACCTGGATGTATTCTGTCTGACCATACCAGTACCATCTGCTCTGCCGAGACTAACAATTGATTTGTCCAGATCGTTCTAACCAGTCAGTTTTCTGCCCTGCTGAAACCATGATCTAAGAAACACAGCAGTTTTCAAGGGAGTGGACAGGTCAGCAGACCAGATCCATGCCCTTCCCATGACCAAAGTCGGAAGAATGCAGTGGCTCTCAAGGCCTCTGCTGGGCGCTGCCCAGAGCTGGCGCTCACCACACCCACATGCGAATGCTTGAGGCAAACGAGGCGGCCAAGCCCAAAGTCAAGGGCAGGAGGGGTGGGAAAAGCCACTACATCCACAAGGAAGCCACAGCAAGAAAAGAGAGGGAAGAAAGAATGATACATAACTAATATGACCTACCACTGTCATTATTTATTTGGGGATGAATAAAACGTTGGGGGGGGCAGTTAAATAGGTTAGAGAATCATTAACAAAAATAAATACACCACCTTCTCTCCCTATCAAAACAAACTAAAGCACACTTAAATACTTCATTTTCATTAAATATTTACAGCTATCAAGAAAAAAAGCAACCTTTGGGCCAGAAGTTATCTACCCAACTGAACCACAAAGGTGCATATATTTGATTGATGAATAAAGGAAAAAATATAAATCAAAGGACTTTGTTTGGGGGAGGATTATTCCATAATCCTCTCTAAAGGAAAGCAGACCCTGCTCCCGCTGGCTTCTCGGTGGAATGTAAGTTGAAAGCGTGGGTGGAAGCAATTTGGTTTCTGCTGGATCTGAGTCAAACGGCTGCAATCCTGAGATGCACCTGTAGCCAGGGCCCGTCATAAACAAGGAGCCCAGCTGCCCGGGTGTGTGTTCAGCCTCGCTGGGGAGAGCGCTCAATCCCACACAGGACGCCCAGAGCCCGCCAAGCCGGACCACGGCCGCTCCCCTGCCCTCCGGATGCTTTTCTCTCTTTCACCAAAGCTTTGTCAATCTGTTTCCAGGATTCAGAGATTTTAAAACAATTACGACTTTTTCACTAAAGCAGCCCCGCCTATTTAGAATGCGTTCCTTAAAAGAAAAAAAGCAAAAAACAAAAAAACTAAGACCTTGAAAAATCAAAGGCATTAAGTTCAGTTACGGCTACAACAATTTTCTAAAACACTGGCTACTTCCTTTATGGACAACAATGAGAAGCTTTTAAAAAAACTTTTAAAATATGTTTATACATATGCATTTTTAAAGTTTTTAATATATACATATCCATCATACATATGTATACACATTTCTTCTTTTAAAGTTTGCCTGCCACAACAATTAACCAATTTAACCAGATTACAATGATCTCTTAGGAGGGAAAGATGATACAGAACTAGAATCATAGAAAAAAATCATAGCACAAAGTCTTTAAGAAACAAAAATAAAAGAAAGGGACTGATGCTTACTTCAAAGTGGGGCAGAACTCACTGACAAGGCATTCTACTTTAATTCCCTCAGGAATACCTCATAACACATAAGTACAGTCCTGTTTATTTTGAATCAAAACTACCATTTTAACTCCAATAATGTTCAGTCCCTAGAAACTGTTTTTTCCCTCCAAAAATAAAAATCAAGCAAAGCTTAGATTTCTGACAAAGAAATCCAAAGGCTAAGTAGTCACCGTGTTTGTTACTTTTCTCTCGTTGCTGAGACAAAATACCTGACACCCAAAGTTAGAGGGGAAAGAGTTTATTTGGCTTACAGTTCATAGAGATTTCAGTTCATAGTAGGCTGGATCCAAGGCTGGGATGGCAAACAGGCATCGCAGAGGAGAACAACATGGTACACACAAGGCAACAAAGGTAACAAGAGAACTTCACCGAGTCTTTCTGCCTCTTTTATCCCATCCAGACTACTGGGGATTAGGGTGGTGCTAAACCAACCACTCATGTGTAGTGGTTTAGTAATCACACGCCCTTAATCCCAGCACCACACATTCCAGATTCAGCCACCTCTGACAGAAGGAGGCTTTGGGGGGGTAACCAGACCCAAACCATAACCATCTCTTTTCTTTTTCAAGTGCAAATTTTCTTCTCCTAAAATGCTGTTTAGTAGTTTTCCCCTTGCAAACTGTAAATTCATTAGTATTATTTTTTCCCCAAGGGGAGGAAAAATCATGGTTTGATTCCAAAATATTCTGAAGCCATACTAAGTGTTGGCTTCTCACTTCAACTCAGTTTCAACACTCAAAAATATCCTTGAATTTGTTTGTCATGAAATCCTGGGCCACTGGAATAAAAATCTCTTTCTAGTACTAAAGACTGCCCAGGGGGAATTTAAACAACATAATTGTTTTCCTCCACCAATTTTCACATTGCTGATTAAGCTCCTTGGAAGTGTTTATGATCAATTCATATCTACCATTTCCTAGCTACCTCTAACTTTGTGTAACCCATCAGGAGGCAGAGAACATTCACGTTCACATACCTTCCCGGGCAAGAATGTGATTAAACAACTCTTGGATCAAACATACCATACCTCTACCCCCACAGAAGCACAATAACCATTGGAAGACTGTCTCTACAATAGGTTGTACTTTGTCCTTCAAAGAAACCTGGACCCCCAAGAGTAATAGCTCAGCAAAACCAAATCCATCCCTAATCATCAGAATGCTTTTTCAAGTTTCAGTCTATACACAGAATAACATCTTATTGTCTAGACTTTCAAATCAAAGAGTTTGCCAGAAATCCTCAAAGAGTAACCAATTTTCTTCTGGTCACGTTTATGCCAACACCCATACGGCAATGCAACTGGGCAACTGCCTCAAGGTTCCTAACTTGCACACAAAAGTGTGCTTGGGTGAGCAAGTAGCTTCAGGAACTTGTAGATTCTGCACGGGAACAGTATGAAGCTTTAGCATCATTTCTGTTTTAAAGCAGTTGGTTTTCACACCTAGTACTCTTCTTAAATGTTTATTCATTTTTTGTAGGTTTTCATCAGCTTCTTGGAAGACTGTAGGCTGGTCCAAATTCCACTGCCATTTAGTACCCTCTGGGTTGGTGTAAGGCCAATACCAAAGACACGCTTATTTGCACACAAGTTAGAGGTAGTCTCCACACAGGGAAGTCTTCCAATGCTGCAGAATGTCCATCTCTGGAAGTCTTCTCTCCCTCCAAGTACTGACTTGGTCCATCTGCAAAGCTCTGCCCTAACGGGCTCCCAATCAATCTGTCAGTAACTGTCAGTCTGAGAAATGGAGCTGACAACACGCTGGGTTTTTGCTGCTGCTACTTTTCCCTCTTCTCAAGAGGTGCAACTGAGGCTCCAACGGTTCTCACAGCCACAGTTTCCCACACTAGCATGGTCAAATGCTGCTCTGCTCAAGATCTACAATTCATCCCATGTATAAGAATGTAGTTCCAACTGTTCTTTTTCTTTTTTTTTTCACTTTCATCCAGTTGCTACCCTAAAGATTATTCATTCTTTTGCAAAGGGCCAATAGGTAGAGGAAAAACTTGGTATCCCATGCTCTGAAGCTCCACCTTCTCTTCTGTCCTGGGTGCTCTGCTATGCCATGGACAAACCCCCATGAGCACTGTGCGGCAGTGCTGTCTACAGCCTTTATTCAATGTCCTTGCCTGTCTCCTTGAAGTGGTTGGCATTGGCAAACTCATCCAGCCAAACACTGCCAGTCTCCTCACGTTCAGATTTGTTTTGCCAAAAGCAAACCGCTTTGGCTGTCTCCTCTAACCTTTTCAGAACCCCTCTCTTCCCTCTTAGTCAGGGCAACCAGGAAGACCCAGACAACATCACTGGTAAGCTCTCTACTGAATCAGTCTGAAACCACTGAGAATCTTCATTCCAGACTAACAGTTTTCCTTTTTCAAGGGGTGACACAGCTACTTGTTGCCACGCCCTAAGATGTTTTCAGGTCTTCTGCTTCCTGACATCAGCCTGAACACAAGTCTGCTGGTCAATGCTACCTGACATGCAATCAACCTCAGTGTCACCAGAAGTATAAAGAAGAGGTCTCCTGTGTCCAAAGTATCTTCACAGTCTAGGACTACAGGCTGGGGTTGGGTCACAGCTGGGATGGAGGGGCTCAGCCAACAAAGCTGCTGCTGTCAGAACAGGGACTCTGGAGAGCTGGAGCTCCATGCCTTGGAGCTGACGATAGGCTTTCAGAAGCCTCCACTGGCAATCCTTTTTGTATCTTTTATTTTTCACTGAGATACATGTAACATACCAAAGACTTCACCTTTTTTAACTAGATACAGCTGAGATACACACCCTTTTAAATTTAAGTGTATAGTTCAGTGCTTTTTAGTATATTCACATGGTTGGTTGTACAACCATCATGACCATCTAATTCCAGAGTATTTTCATCACCCCCAGAAGAAACCACTTACATACAAATAAATAGTTATTCTCCATTCTCCCTCACCTAAGCCCCTGGGTAACCACTAATCTATGCTCCATCTCTAAGGATTTGCCTATTCTGGAATTCTATACAAATGGAATCATGTAATATGTGTCTGGTTTCTTTCACTCAGCCTGTATTCAAGGTTGAAGCAAGTATCAGTACCTCATTCCTTTTGACAGTTAATATTACATTGTAGGGAAATACCTCATTAGTTTCTCACTCGTCAGTTGATATACATTTGGGATGTTTTCACTGGATATTATGAATAATGCTGCTCTGAACATATTTATGTGCAAATCTTTTTGTGTGAAATGTTTTCAATTCACTTTATTTTTTGATACATTTTAGATATACATAATGATAACATTCATCATAGGGATTTGTACCTGTACATGATATATCTTGATTCTTTTTTTCCCATTTCCCTCCCCCCTCAACCCTCTTCCCCTCCTTATTTACAAAAGCTTTGTATCCATTTTTCCTCCCTATTCTCTTTTTTATTTGTCCTCCTTTCCTCTCCCTCTCCCCCCTCCATTGTTCCTGTTCTCATTTGAATATTTTCTTCCTATTTCCCAATATCTATTATACATTTTGGTCCTTATTTATACTTTCGGTTTCGATTCTCTTGGGTATACACCTAGGAGTTGGAACTGCCAGGTACACAATAACTAAAGTTAAATAAATGTAACTTTTTCGAGGCATTCGGGTGGCACCATAACATTATACAGCTGAGTCTATGACCATTATTACCTCATCCAATTGAAATGTTATTTCCACTAATATCAAAAGGGTTTCTGTGACATACATTATTTTCCCAATTGCTATATGGGAATTTTCCCAATTGCTATATATGCTGTCACTCTAACATTAAAAGACACTAGACTTATCAGACACAGGTAGTTCCTGGTAGTGCATGCTTTTCCAGCTGCCTCCAAACTAAGTGGAGATATATTTGAGAATTGTGGTGTGAAGAGGTAGGTTGTCAGGGACCCTGACAAGGAAGAACGGCTGGTTACATGCAGGGTCTTGGGCAGCTTTTGGTTTAACTGGAATGTTCCAGCCATCAGTCTATCAGTTCCAAAATCTGCTTGTGTTTAGTAGATTGAGAGGCTGTGAGTCTGTAGACCAGGGATCAGCAAACTACAGACCATGAGCCAGATGCAGCCCTTCACCCATAATTTCGACATTCTTAAATAACAACATTGAATGAACTATGTAAGTGCATATTGAGGCCATACTCTTAAGTGAAATAAATAGGACACACATGTGTAGATACCAAACAGTTTCTCTGGTGTGAGAAACTGAAAGTGTAAATAAGGATTAAAACAATTAAAATGAATAATTGATAATTTGAAATAGGAAGAAAAGGTCCAAAGAAGTAGGGGAAGTGAGAGGGGAAGGGGAAAGGAAAAAAAGGAAAGGAAAAATTATGAGAAAAGAAAAAATGGAAACAAAGTCTATGTAAATAGGGAAGGGTGGAGGGAATGAAGGGCGCACAGGTAATGGGGAAAAAATAAGAACCAAGCTACATCATGTACAGGTACAAGCACCCAATAATAAATGTAAATGTACTGTATACCTAAAATGTACTAATAAAAGAATTTAAGCAAAAAAATTAAAAAAAAAAAACAACTATGTGAGTAGTCACATAACATCCTCAATTTTCCTCTTGGCTTGCAAGGCCTAAAACAGTTACTACAGGTCCTTTAAGAAAAATTTTTCTGACCTCTGCTCTAAATGAAGCACATGCAAGTTAAATTCTTTTAAGACTACTTAATAAAACAGAACATCAAGTTATTAATGTATCACTAGAGATAGCCCTTATCAGGGACCAGAGAACTCTCAACCTAGGATATCGAGTTACCTAGGGAATGACTCAAAAGGCTGGTAAATACAAAAATAGGAAAACTATTGTGCATACGTTGGACAGTGATGGCAAGCTCCAGCACTAAAACTCTGGGAAATGCCAAAATAATATCTTTTGCTCCCAGAGAGAGTATTTCACTAGCAACTTGATGGTTTGTTTCCCCTAATCTAGTGTGTTTCTTCTGGAGAGAGCTACATTTGACACACTAACATATTTGGCTTTAGTAAATCCACCAGCCCCATCCTTATTTCTTTCCTACTTATTCTGAGCAACATTTTTTCTCTTCCCAAGCGTCAACAGCAAATCCTTAGTCATTTGGCTGGTAGAACCACCATGCCCTCCTACTGTAAGCTGATTAAGTTACACAACATGTGGAGCTCTATCTAGGTTAACATCATTATTGCTGGTTGCAAGGTATCAATATTAATACTGCCAAATGGTACTTAATTACAGTAGAACATCTTCTTTGTAATAAAAAAAAAAAGCCCTTTTAAAGGTCAAAAACAATACTTATTCTTTGCCAAATTAAATGTCTTCTCTGGTCCTAGTCACTTCTCAAAAGTAACAGCACCAGGGCCGGGGATTTAGCTCAGTGGTTTCACCACCTGCTGTGCAAGCGCAAGCAAGCAGTGACACACACCAATCCTTCAATTTTATCCCAACTTACAGCACGGCAAATGATCCTAATCGCTTCTATTTTTCTGAAGAAAAGTATCCACTTCTGTCTAACCTTCTAATCTTTCAATATAATGACAATCTGCCTGCATTTGATCTTTTCTATAAAAATGAAAATAAAGATACTAAAATTTTCTGCTTTTCTTGAGATTTCTGGTATTGATTTTTCCTTCCTTTTGGTTCCACATAGGGCTTCCTCTTTCACTTGGCATGCAGTGGGACTATGGGTAGACAGAACACTTTAAGGTTCTTCCTGTTTGTACCCCCTTTATACAGTTTTAATGTTCCTGCTCTTATTCAGTTTTCCTATTTCAATATTCTCCATGGTCTTGCCAAGTTACCTCTTTTTTAAACTTTCCAATTAGACCTCCAGCTCTCAGTAGAGCTCTGGCCTAGGCCAAAAGAGCCACATCTCCCTTCCTGGCCCTCCAGTACACCTAAATGTCTCAGCCAATTCCTGAACTTCTTTCTGAGAAAGAGTCATCTTGTGGAGGATTAGGTCAGAAAATTCCATCACTGTGATAACATGCTAGTCCATATCCTTTTACCAGCTCACTACTATGCAAAAATAGAGTTAATCAGGACAGATGAGAAAGTGTAAGGCAATACAGATAAGAAACTTCACGTTCTTCTGTAACCATTTCATCTTCCATAAAACAACTCAATCAAGGGTTGAGAGTTTAAAATACATGCACACAGTAAGGATTCCATTCCAATAACAAATCATCAATTACTAATCAAAACAATAGTCTCCAACCTCAAAACCAGTGATTCCCAAGCCATCTTTTCTTGACACATTCATGCTGTTCAGAAACCTCTTTACCAACAAAATCATCAACTTTCAAAAATTCTCTTCCCATCACATTCTAATTTTGGGGTGCTTCTAAAATTATATCTATTTAAGACTCCAAAGAAATAAGAAAGTACACCTTTTTATTTTTAAAATTAGGGTTAGAAAAATGTTATGCAGTCAAGGGATATTCAATTAAGGGACATCCTATTAAGTACTAAAGTGAAAGATCTTTCAAAGGTTATATGGATACATCTTTCCCTTTCCAAATGAGTTGGAAGTAATCTTGCCTGCCAGGATATGATGCAAATGATTGCTATAATTTTCCCGAAGATCCTCAGGTTTTCTTCCTTAATCATCCCAATAATCATCCCACACCAAACTATTCTCTGGGTTCCAGCCACCTGTCATTGAGCAGAACTTTTTGAAAATACAAAAAGTGGATGTAAAAATCCTGTTATTAGATACTCTTCACATGGAAAGACAACTCGAGGGCAGCGTTGATCACTTTAGATTCAGTACAGAAACTGGGGGAGGTGGAGACAGCAGTAGGAAATCAACTCTGCAGCAGCTACACACTGCTTCAGTGTCAAACAGTAGCAAATCTCCATCTCAGCTATTCAGACTGTCGCTGGTGGTGAAAGATAGTCTTCCATGACCCCACAACTGGCATTCTTTTTCATTACTTATGGTGTGGGCAATCAGTCAACATGGGACGGAGCAGGACGCCACTGGAAGGAGTGCACATCTAGCTCTTGCCTTTCAATGGTCTGCATCTCGCTCCAGAACGTTTTCTGCAGATGCTGCCAGCAGACACTCGGTAATACCTAAACCACAAATCATCACATTCCTCACCCTTTGAGCCAGGGGCTGTGTCCTTGAGCTTCCCACAGAGCAAGATACTGACCAAGCTGGCCACTGATACAATAGCCCTTTACAAATTCAGAGTAGTCTGGCATGCCATCTGCTTAATAGACCAAAAAGTAGGTGGACCTTAAACACAAAAATACCCACTGTAGGTGAGGCTGGGAGACGGATGCAGGACACTTCAGACTTTTCACAGGAATGAATCTTGGCTAGCTTGCTAAAGAAAACATTCCATCAATGTAAACACGGCAGACGTGCAACTGTACCGAAAATTACACCAAGTATGTCTCTGAAACGCAGACATCTTGCAGACACAGAATCACAAGCAGATCACTTCAGATTTATTTCCCAAATCCAGGAAAGCTGCTTTTCCTCAGAATTAGGAAACCATGGGAAATATCTGCTGTCTGGTTGTCTCAGGAATCAATGGGGGTCTTTTAATAATTCTTGAATTTTACCTACTGTGACACATTAAAGTCATATAAACCAAATAAAATGTCCAAACTATGATACTATAACTTAGGAAAATGGCTAACTGAACCATACTCACACTGAAAAGGCACTTGGTCCTGCCCATATCTTAATGGGAATGAGCCTTCCGTCGACTGCTCCCCAGAAATCACCTTCTGGGATGGAAAATATTTGGGCTTGAGCACATATTCCTGGGCCTGGCCATGGTGAATCATCACATTCTGGGAGGAGAAGGGTGTTACTCTAGGGAGAAGCAAAGTGAGAAGAAGAGAATAAATAATGGGCTATTTTTTTTTCCTTAAATTCTTTTATTGGTACATTTTAGGTATACAATACATTTACATTTATCATTGGGAACTTGTACCTGTACATGATGTATCTTGGTTCTTATTTTTTCCCCCTTCCCTGTCCTCCCTTCCCTATTTACAAAGACTTTGTTTCCATTTTTCCCTTTTCTCATCATTTTTCCTTTCCCTTCTTTCCTTTCCCCTTCCCCTCCCCTTCCCACTTCCCCTACCCCTTTGGGCCTCTTCTTCCTATTTCAGATTATCAATTATTTGTTTTAATCATTTTAATCCTTAAGAAGATGTGGTTTTTGTATGAAATGAAGTACTACTCAGCCATAAAGAACGACAAACTAGAGGATGCACATGGAGGCGATACTCTTAAGTGAAATAAATAGGACACATGTGTAAATACCAAATAGTTTCTCTGGTATGAGAAACTGAAAGTGTAAATAATGGGCTTTTAGAAGTCAACTAAGGAGGAAAAAACAAGCGGTTAAACTTAAAAAGCAGAGTAACTTCCATGCAAGGCCCATTTGCTCCTTCAAATACAGGGGCTGACCATTCGTGGTGTGTAAGGCAAGAGTTAACCACTTACCCATAGAAACCTCCAGCATGAAAGGGACTCTGCCTATCGACTCAAGAAGCATAAGGATAAACAGGGTATCACTAGTGGATTTTATCAGAGGGTTCACAGCATGGCTACCATAAGCCTTCATAGCATTAATAGTTAAGAAAAAAGCACAGACATAGGCATGGATACATACATATAAATAAACTGACAGCCCTGGAAACAGTGGAAATAAAAAGAAAAAGGACACAGGGTGGAGATTATGCAAGAGATATCCAACTTGGTTAATGAAGCAAAATCAGCTTCACCCAGTAGAGTCATATGGTTCAGAGGGACCCTGTAAAGCTGCCTAATGATAGTAGGTTAGGTGGTCAGCTCCTTTGAGTCTTGATTCCCTAAACTATAGCAATATACACAGTCTCTACCACACAGGGCTGAGAAGAAATGCTTGTAAAAATCTGAACGCATAGCCAGGTATGATGGTGCATGCCTGTAAACCCAGCCCTCTGGGAGGCTGAGACAGAAAGATGGCAATTTTGAGTTCAGTCTAAGCAACTTGGCAATTTAGTGAGCCCCTGACTCAAAAAAATTTTTAAAGGGATGGAGATGTAACTCAGTGCAAAGGCCCTGGATTCACTCTCTACCTCCCTACCCAAAAAATCTGAACACAATAAAACTGAAAAAAAAGAAACCCAACCAGAATAAAGTCATTTGAATTATCTTTTGAAATATAAATTATGGTGCTACTTTTAGGAAAACAATTTTTATGCTATATCTCATAATGGTATAATCTACTCTTCAGGTATAGTTTATAGCTGAATAATAAAAACTAATCACGATCTTGTCATTTTTTTCAATACTACAAATGAAGACCTCTGGGACTTCCAAACATAAGTGTTGTGTTTTCACCCTCCTGGTCCAACTCTTTATATTCTGTGATAGTTCTCTTCCACTGCATGCAATATATACTTTAAAATAATAAGTCTTTGCCCAGATTCAAGCATCCCTAGAGAGACCTAATAAGTAATAAAAATATAAAGAAGCTATAACAACTAATTCTAGGATATGCAAAATTGCTACGAAAGTTGTTAGACTAGTCCATTTTAGAAGCACACAGCCTTCAGGAGAGAACCTGCTCCCCAGTGTGATCTGACCCAAAAGACTGCTTTTAAGAAGGCGACAATATCAAGAGGGTGGAAATGACATCACGGCAGCTCGGTGTGAAGGGTAAACTGCCGAGCCACCCAAAACACTGCAGCGTCTCTCCAGTAGCAGAATTCTGGATAACTTACTCTGTAGGGTTCATTCTAGTTGGGGCTGTGAGAGGAGGTATTTTGTGGGACAGAAGAGGCTGGAATTAGGATGCTTTCCTCTTCACCAGTGCTCTGGAGCTCTCTCTCTCTAAAGCCTGGGTCTCAGCAAGCCTGGAAAATCCATCTTGGGCCCTGGCTTTTCCCAGACACAATACCACCTAAGGGCTTTGTCACCAGACTATCGACTAAATTACTAAAAGCCCAAGGGTTAGCATTGTAAACACTTCTGTTCTGATGATGTAAGTACTGTTTTGATTTTAAGTATGCTTGGTTGGGATAGAACACGCAATGAACCGGCTAGACACATCTGGTGGTCACAAGTTACTCCACAAGCCGTGGAGAAGGGGGAGCACCTCTGTACCTCAGAGGCACCTGGTCCTCCAGCTGCGCTGTCAGCGGTCGCTGCAGGGCTATACCGGGCTGACAGCACACGGAGGAGCTTCTGTTCAGAACTGTGAAGCCCAGCCCCCTGGGAGACCTGGGCTGCAACAGCTCATTCCTGTCCTGACGCGCGCGGCAGGAAGGGGAGCCTGTGGGTCTGCCTTCCAGATGGGCACCTCCTGCTCTCTCCCACCGAAAGACAGGGACAGCAAGACGTGAGCTGAGAGCCTGTGTACACACGGGCTCCTTTTCCCTAAGCACAAGAGAAAAGTAATAAACACATAAAAAATAAGGCCGAGCTGTTCCAGGTCTAGAACTGGAGTAACAACCTCTAGCCAGCACTAGCCCAAGGGAATGAGGACTTGAGTCCCACAGGTGTGTAAGTAACCCCAAGTGACAAACACACTGCAAATATGGAACTACACACAGGTGGCCCCCTTCATCTCTTCTTCGCCTTTCCCCAGAAACAGGGTGTAAGTGCCCAGGCCCTGCAGTAGAAAGGCTGAGGCCACTCTGCTCACAGTCCAAGGAATAAGCAAAGCCACGGGCAGCCCAGTGCAAGGCAGGCTCATCCCCTGCTTCCTCCGTGGCGGCTGGTGTCCACCTTCTCCTCCAACACCACCCTTCCCAATGATTTTTCCTTTGCACCACTTCTCAGCTTCACAAGGACACAGTCTCTCTAACTCTTCTCTCTTTCCTTTTACCCAACTATTTCAGGAAAAAGAAATCTCTCTATTTAAACTGTGATTTCTTAATCAGTGTGGAGATTTCTCAAAGAACTAAAACTAGAGGTTCTTTTTGACCCAGCTATACCTCTCCTTGGTGTCTTCCTGAAAGAATTAAAATCATACCACAGTGATACATACACACCCATGTTTATAGCAGCAGTCTGTGATAGCTAAATCTTGGAAAGAGCCCAAATGCCCATCAACTGATGAGTGGATAAAGAAGATGTAGGTTTTTTATACAATGAAGTACTACTCTGTCATAAAGAAGAATGAGCTTCAGATATTTATAGCTTAAATGAACGGACCTTGAGACCATTCTGTTAAGTGAAATACACTGGATACATATGTTTAAATACCGCACTGTTTTTCTGGTGTGAGAAACTGAATGTGGAAATAAGGACTGAGATGTATAATGGATGTTGGGAAATGGGAAGAAAGTGTTCAAATGGGAAGGGAAACAAGGAGGAGGGAGGGGGAAAGGAAGGAAGGGACAAGAAAAAAGTGAAAATAGAAGGAAAGCTTCTGTACATAGGGAGGGGAGGGGGCTTGGGGGGGGAATGGGATCAAATAAAATTTATTTTTTAAAAATGTAAAAAAAAATTGAGATTTCTTCCTCCTTCCCCCACTACCAGAATATAAAAGGCTTCACTATCACTAGTGAACATCAAACTAGTTGCAGCAATATAATTTTAAGGGACAGGAAGCTAAGTTTTTTAAAAAAAGAACATTCAGTTAAATGTGAAAACTGTAGACCTCTGGTTCAAAATGGTTTTGAGGCACCCATATATTCCCTGTCCTCCAAAGACATCCTGAAAATTATAGGTAAAACAAAATATAAATTGAATACCTGGCTCTGTGCCATAGTACTGCCATACTAGTGGTTTAAAATATTTTTTGGTATGTCAATTTTTAAAATTAAGTTTATTGGTACAATTTAGATACATACAATGATCCCATTCATCATACAGAATCTGTACCTGTACATGCTCTATCTTGATTCTTATTTTTTTCCCATTCTACTCTCCTCCCGTCAACCCCACTTCCCCTCCTTATTTACAAAAGCACTGTTTCTGTTTTATTTTTCTTTTCTCATTTTTTCCCTTTTCTCTTCCTTCTTTTCCCCCTCCCCATTTGAATACTTTCTTCCTATTTCACATTATGTATTAGACATTTTGGTCCTTATTACACTTTCAGTTTCTCACATCAGAGAAATAATGTGATATTTACATATTATTATCCAATTTATTTCACTTAACAGTATGGTCTCAAGGTGCATCCGTTTACCTAGAAATGTCTCTAGTTTATCCTTCTTTATGGCTGAGTAGTACTCTATTGTATTAAAAAAATCTTCTTTATCCATTCATCAGTTGATGAGCATTTGGGCTGTTTCCAAGATTTAGCTATTACAAACTGTGCTTTTATAAACATAGGTATACATATATCACTGTGGTATGATGCTTTTAATTCTTTCAGGAAAATACCAAGAAAGGGGATACCTGGGTCAAATGGAACCTTTAGTCCTAGTTTTCTGAGGAATCTCCACAGTGATTCCCACAGTGGTTACACCACTCTACACTCCCACCAACTGTACTGATAAAAAAGCAACTAACCCATATTCCTCAGTTTCCCTCCACTGGTGGCCTCCCAGCCTACCTACTGCCACCTAAGGCAGCCCCTTGGTCCTGTATCTGCTGAGTTAACATTTGGCAGAACTGGAAACCCCTGGGTCTCTGCTCCAGCACCCATTCTGATTGGTTGAGACCTCCTCCCAACAGGTTACTAAACGGGTTTGGAGTTGCATCTATCACATTTGTAATCAAAACACAATGAGAAACCCCGACTGTTTCAGCAGACTAGAGGAAGCCACGGGTCCCAACGTATTTTTCTTCTCTTTTACCTCAACACACAGTAGGAAATACATTGTACATGAAGATACAGTACACATCTATATATCTGTGTGTTTTGATATAATCCGAACAAATTTCACAAAATATTATTTAGCCTCTATGTGCAGGATATCTTGATATTTTCTCCTATAAGTTATTTGCTAGACAGCCTTGAACCACTCTACATCTATTTCATGACATCATGACTCCCTCCAGGTGGTATCCAGTGGCTGAATGTTCCAGTTAGTAACCTGTGCATCTTCCCAGGGACGGCAGGGGAGTTCCAGATGCTGGAGCCAAGGAAGGGAAGGGGTTATAATGAGAAAAGGGGTGAACACTGGTGTCTTAATTGAAAGTTTATATATGAAGACAACTGTCTTTCCCAGTTTAAGCAAACAGATCATCCAGAAGTCAAATTTGGATCCCCCTCAGGGAAACCAAAATAAGTATTCTTCTCTAAAAGAATGAAATTACCTGAGGTGAACCACAAAATTTATTCCTCTCCTCCACAGTAAAGTCCCCTCCTTTTGGCATTTTTAGTTTCGGCAGCATAAAGACTGGTTTGCCATATATTTCCCCTAAAGGGATGTTGGACAGGGAGCAACAGGAGAGTAATTTAGAGGAAAGGGGAAAAAAGGAGAATAATTGGAATGGAAAATATGATTGATATTGTTTGGGGGGGGTATTTTTGGGTATTTTGGGGGTTTTTTTAGACAGGGTCTCTCTGTGTAGTTCAGGCTGGCCTTGAACTCACTGTGTAGCCCAGGCTGGCCTAAAACTCACAGGAATTCTCCTGCCTCAGTCTCCCGAGTGCTAGAATTACAGGTGTGCACCACCACACCTAGTGCTATGATTGATATTTTGGAGATACAACTATACGGTGAATTGGAAAAAAGAGAATCCACACCAATGTGATGCTGGGAACATTCTCCTTGACGAGGCACAGGGATGTTGACAACAGGCACATAGAAAAGAAGAAACCCAAACACCCTATCTGGCTTTACACTGAGTGGTACATCCATAAACAAATACAACAAATATTTGAAGTGTTAGGAGCACCCGTGTTGAACTCTGGTGATAGACCTAGAATTAGCCAGAAGAAGAGGAAGAGGAGAAGAGAAAGAAAGACTGGGAGGGCCACTGCCCTCCTTTTTGCAAATGAACTGCCAGAGGATAATAACCATGACACTGATAGAAGAATAAATCAAGGTTTAAATGTGTTGTTTGACTTTGAAGAAACAGGAAAATGATGCATACAAAATAATGACTCGGAGGAAGACTGAGGACAAGCAATGAGATAAATAAGCTAACCCTTGACCTACCATGACGAGAAATCTTTAAACAATATCTACAGTGAATGAGACAAGAAGTGGCCATTCAGAGGTAACTACAAAAGAGCTACGGGACTTGATTTAATGAGTGAGGGGTAGAACCCACGGGAAAGAAGTTTAGCAAAACTAAAAGCTTTAAAGCCTGGTTGGCTTGCAGGGTATTTCTGAGTCGAGGCCTAGTAGAAGAGTAAGGGCAAAGAGGTGTGCTGAGTCATAGCCGTGAGAAGCAAGGGCCAGTCTGTGGTGAAGATGCCTGCATTGGTTCTCAGAAACAAATACGGGTGGATCTCCATGGAGTGGTTAGGGAAAGCCTCGGAGTTTAGGAATAGTGACATTCTAAGTGGGCCAGTCTCCTCAGAGGCAAAAATGCTTCAGGAAACAAAAAGGATACAATCACACAGTCTTCAAAGATATTCCACCTCAATGGTGATGACATAAAGTCAATACAGGGGGCAGAATCGGAAGAGGAAAAAACAAGAATAATACAGGTCCAGAGATGACGAGAAAGGGTTACCCATAAAGTGCTGCAGAAAACGACAGGGACGAAAGACCTTAAAAAGGGCTGCTGGGTTTGGTGGTAGGTCACAGACAACACAAACAGGGTGGCAGTAGTGGTAGGGGTTGAGGCATAACTGACAGGGCGTATGAAATAGGGCCTCCAAATGATATAAGGGAAATATTATAACTCCCAACCTGCTAAATATCCAACACTCTGAGTTCATGTTCTCTGAAATCGAAGAATGAATTCTAGAAACATTGGAGGTAAGAGTAGGAAAAATTTCTGCCGCCTGCCTCGCAAGCGCAAGGTCCCAAGTTTGATCCCCGGTACCAAAAAAAAAGAACAGGAAAAATTTATGGAGAGAAAGATAGCTTCTGTCTGAGAGACATAGAAGGGGGACCAGAAAGTGAGTAGCCCACCTACCCTGCTTCTCAGGGGTGTTTTATTGAGCAAAGCCACAAGATGAGGGGGGGGATCAAGGTGGGACAAAACTAGTCAACCAGTAAGATTAAAAGGAGTCGCTTAGGTAATACTGATCCAATGGGACATCATGAGGGGGGACAGAACTAGGGTCAACCAATAAGATTACAACCAATACAGTTGTTGAGGTAATACTGATTAAGTGGGAAGCAAATGGAGAAGCAAGTCACATAACAAGCAGAACAAACAAGGACTTCCGTGAAGGAATGGGCTAGGGAGGTTTTGTTCCCCACCCCAGATGATTGATGCCTATTTAGGATATCAATCACTGGTCTTCATCCCTAGGGAAAGTATGTGAGTGCAGCAGGTCTTGTGTTTTGAATCCTGCCTTTCAGTAAATGGGCCTGGAGTGTCTTCTCTATCGACTCCCTAGAGGGCCCTGCCATCTAACTCCCCATAATATATTGAACTAACTTAGCTGTCTACAATCTAACCACACAGTATAACTTTATGGGGCAGATAAAGGTGACATACAGTAAAGACAGAAAAGAAACAGGGCAGAAACAAGGGCTATGTAGAGCCACCTGAAGATATGAATCTATGGAAACTTTTGTATCTAGTAAACAGAGGAGAAACCACTGCATAAAACTGTCTTCCTTAGAAGAAAGGATTAGTCACACACTGTTTACACTATTGCCTTCCTAGTGGCAATTTTTGGCACGCAGATGAACTAAACTTTTCCATATTTCTACAAAACCCATTATTTGACCTGTGAGAGGGTGGGAGTATCTGGCAAACTTCACAGTCCTGTCCACTTCAGCCAAGGGCTTTGGACCTCACAGAAAGGAACCCCCTACAGGCCATTAAAAGTTTCCCACAGACGGCAGTCTGACACAACCTAACCCTTCCCCTACCTTGAGCATCCTCCAGTTTGAAGTCAGGAGTTAGCAAAGACAAGAGGAGGAAAGAATGATGCAGAGAAAGGCACAAGGAGACCACTTGAGTCCCTCAAGACCAGATTCTCTATAAAATTCAGGTAATTGTGGGTACCCCATAGTTTTTAAAATGTAACTCAAGGAGAAGTAAGGGCATTAGGGCAAATAAAAAATGTGAGCAATGATTTGACATTTGACAAGGAGAAAAGCTCTTTCCCATGGAGCACTCAAGGACAATATGCACATAGAAAGGTCAAGCAAAAAACAAAACATTAGGAAGATCCCATGAGGCAGAGCAATACACAAATGCACATAAAGGGAAACAAGTATTTGTGGTCTGTGACCCCACTCACGTGGAATTACCTGTCAGACAACAAAGGTTTAGGAGGTAAAAGGTTGCTGATGAAGGAAGTAAAGAACAGCACATACTGACTGCCAGTAGGAGAGTGTAGAGAACTGGAGTATGCTAGAAAAAACACCCCCAAAAATGAAACAAACACAGAGCCATGAGAACGGGAGGAAAGAAAAGATTACACTAAAAATATAAATGTAGGGGATAATCCAGTAAAATTCTTGTCTTACACTTCAAATGAGATGAAAGAGACAAAAAATGATTGAGAAGTTAAAAGTAAGGAGGTCAGATATGTGGAGAGGATAAAAACACGGAGAATAAGGAAATCTTCTCAGTCGTCATTTGCAGGCAACACAACCAAGTAGTTTTGGAACTACTTTTCCTTTACTCTTGTTTCCTAGCATGATAGTGAGTTTGCTCCCCACCCAGGATGTTCAGTAATGTCTTCAGCAGTGATAGTGAACGTTTTAGAGACCAAGTCTCCAAACTGCAACCCAAAATCCACTTATTTATCACAAAGTGCCAACACTGCAATTAATCAATAGTTTTTCTATATACCAATAATGAACTAGATGAAAAAGAAAATCAGAAAAACAATTCCATGAACAAAAGCTTTCCAAAAAATTCATAGAAGGCAAAAGATCTCTATGATGAAAACTTCAGAACACTGAACAAAGAAACTAAAGAAAGACATTAAAGGATAGAAAGATCTCCTGCGTTCATGGACTACTGTTTTTTCTGGTTTTTTTGGTACCAAGGATCGAACTCGGGTCCTTGCGCTTGCGAGGCAGGCGATGGAACCACTGGGCTAAATCCCCGGCCCTGGTAGACTACTGTTAAAATTGCCCTATTACCCAAAGTGCTCTACAGATTCAATGCAATCTCCATTAACATTCCAATGACATTCTTCACCTAACTAGAAAAAAACAATCCTAAAATTCACTTGGAAACATACAAGACCCAGGATAGCCAAAGCAATCATCACCAAGAAGTGCAAGGCTGCAGGTATCACAATACCAATCTGAAGTTATACTACGAAGCCATAGTAACAAAAACAGTACCCATCAGTGGGTGAATGGATAAAGAAAATGTAAAATACACATACACACACACACAAGGGAGTATTAGTCATCCATAAAGAAGAACAAAAATATGTCATTTGCAGGAACTGGAGATCACATTAAGTGAAACAAGCCAGATTCAGAAAGACAAACATTAAACAAATATTAGAAAAGAATTCAGAAAGACGAGCTGGGAATACAGCTCAACGGCACAGCACCTGCCTGGCAAGCACAAGGTCCTGAGTTCAATCCCCAGTACCAACAACAACAACAACAAAAATTCAGAAAGACAAGTATTAAATGTTTTCCCCAATATGTAGAATCTAAAAACCAAAGATGGCATGAAAGCAGGTAGAAGGGAGACTATTACTATTATTAGACATTAAGAAAAGAATAAGGAGGAGGGGTATAATGGAGGAATAGATAGGAGTGAAATATGCTATATGCATGTGTGAAAATACTACACTGAAACCCAGCATTTTATAAAATTAATAGGCACTAATAAAAATACATTTTTAAAAATATTAATATATGCAATGTATGAACCTTTTTAAAAGTGCAAGGTGGCTTGATGCTTTTATGAATGGAATTGTTTTCCTAATTTTCTTTTTCATCTACTTCATTACTGGTATATAGAAAAGCTATTGATTTTTTTTAAATGTTGATTTTGTATTCTGTCCAACTTGTATCTTACATAATTCTCAATTTCTATCCAGTTGTAGTTTATCTTTGGAGTTTTTACTTTACTTATGTTTAAACTATCTTGTAAGAATTCACAAAATAAATCATCTTATGTAATAATCTTTTATCATTTCTCAAGCTGTATCAAATGAGATCATGTACTTAACAGTACTCTGAAAAACAGAAAACATTACAAAAGTGCAATGTATAGTAATATTACTTAGAAAAAGGAAAAAGGAAACAGACACCTAGCCAGAGAGAAAATAGAAGGCAGCCAGGGACATACAAGCAATGCATACCCTTTTCTCTCCTAGTTTTAGTTATCAAAGTTACACGCTAACGAAGCAGATATCCTATCTATAAAGGAGGCAGGTAACTTTTCAAATGCTAAGAAAAACACAGAAGACTGAAACCATCGTCCTTGAAATAAGTAAATTATTTAACAAGTAACCATTGAAGGTATTATTAATATCTAATGTCTTCTTTGGTCAAATATAAATGGCTATATACTTGGTTACTTAGGATAGCTTTCCTGAACTCAAATTTGAAAGAAGTTGCACTATCTCCTACTTATCTGAACTCAGAGGGGTCAGAGAAAACCTAACAGAATTTTTAAAATCCCAAAATGTCAGCAGTTTAGCAAGTAATTAAGGTCCCTATGCTACAGGGGAAAGGCCAGCTTAGTGGCTGTTAACTGGATCCTCACTCTACCACTTTTCAAGGAATACAATACTCTTGCCATACAAGAGTAACAGTACCACCTCACCAACTTAATGTGCAAATAATGGCAAAAAATGATATAAAAAGGAAAAGTGTGAAAATACCCTTTGATATACAAGGACATTAGATTCTTTCACTAACCTCTTACAATAAGGACAACAAAGAAACCGAATTTTACCCCTGTGATAGTATTAGTTCATATTTAAAGGCCACCTAAAGCAGTAGTAAACCTCTCAGAGCTTTCAATGACGCAAACAGCCCACTGTGACATACATGCATAGGTTCATTACAACTGACCTAAAGTGTACAGTTAAGAAAAAAAGCAAAGCTTACTTTCTTAAATTTTATGAATTAAAGCTTTATAAATGCATCCAAAAAATGTTAATAAACAATGTGCACAGTCCCAGTAGCAACCCAGGGTTGGTTCACAATGTTCTGCTTGTGAGTTTGCAAAAACAGTTAAATGACCTAATATCACATCCACTGTGGAAAATACTTTCATAGCGCCTAAAAAACTAAACAAAGAATTACCAGGTATTCTGTAACTCCACTACTAAGAAAATACCCAAAAGAACTGAAAGCATTGACTCAATATACTTATACTGCAATGTTCACTGCAGTATTATTCATAATATCCTAATGGTGAAAACAATCCAAATATCCTTAGACAAATGAATAAAAAAAATGTGATATGCATGTGCAATGGAATATTACTCAACCATAAAAAGGAACAAAACTCTTATATGTAACATGCATGAACCCTGAAAACATTATGCTAAGTGAACTAAGACAGAAAATGACAAATATATTGTATGATTCCACTTAGATAAGGTCCCGAAAGATGATGAACTTATACAGACAGAAAACAGAAAGCAACTTATTACCAAAGGTTAGGGGGAAAAGAATGGGGAGTTTGAAAGTGGAGTTTCTTTTCGGGCAGTAAAAAAATTTTTGCACTGCAGACAGGCAGGTCTGTGGACACCCTACCAAGGTCCCGAGTGGCACAGAACACACCCAGTCAGCCCACTGCAGACAGGCAGGTCTGCACACGCCCTACCAAGGTCACAACCCAAACGGAACACGCCAAATCAAACCACTAGAGTCAGGCAGGTCTGCGGACACCCTACCGAGGTCCCGAGTCCCTCAGAACACGCCTAATCAGCCCACGCCTCAACAACAATTCACTGGACCCCACCCCCCACTCCTCTGTACAGCCACCTGGTTCCACCCTACAAAGACACAGAGGATACCGGACCACCAGACCACGGTACTGAGTCCTGCTGCTCCTGGCCCAGAGGTAGGGGCTTCTGAGACACCGACCCACTGCTCCTGGTCCAGGGGAAGGGGCTTCCAGGCCACCATCCCTACCACTGCTCTAAGCACAGAGGGAGGGGCTTCTGAGCCACCATCCCACTGCTCCTGGACCAGAGGAAGGGGCTTCCCGGACACCATCCCTCCAGCTGCTCCCAGCCCACAGGAAAGGGCTTTTGGGCCACCATCCCTTACCGCTGCTCCCGGCCCGTCCCACCTCTCCCAGCTCAGAGGAGATAATCCATGCAGGCGCCAACAGCCCCTCCCACCCCAGTGGAAATGAGAAAACACGTAAATGAGTCTCAAAACCAGACTTCCAGATCACCTACAGCAACCACAAAGGGAAATGAGATGGACCATTCTGATACTCAACCACCTGGACCCACTGAACTGGCAACAAAAGGGGATCTGGAAAAAATGAAATCAGAAATAATTTCTCAGGTAACAGGAGACATTGTGCTCCTAGTGCAAAGCATGATTAATAAATCTAGAGAGGAGCTCAGGAACATGATGGAATCCCAACATAAGAAACAAATGGAATCCATAAAACAGATGCAAATAGATTTCCAGGACATGAAAAACTCCATTGAAAGTCTACACAGCAGAATGAGCCAATGTGAGAACAGAATTTCAGATATAGAAGATAAGATTGCAATTAGTGACCAGGAAAAGAAAAGTTGCTTCAAAATTATAAGGGAACATGAGAAATCAATCCAGCAGCTGCTAGATGATGCAAAAAAGAATAACATAAGACTGACTGGAGTCAATGAAGAAACAGGAGAGAATGCAGATGACATAAAAACTCTCTTCACAGAAATTATGGCAGAAAACTTCCCAAGCAGGGGAAAAGAGCTTGACATACAGATAAGTAAGGCATATAGGACTCCAAATAGCCTTGATCAAAAAAAATCTACACATAGGCATATAACTCTTAAGATTCCAGAAACTCAACAGAAGAACAAAGTTCTACAAGCAGTCAGAGAAAAGAAACAAATCACATACAAAGGAAAGCCCATCAGAATCACAGGAGACTTCTCAACACAAACCATCAAGGCAAGAAGAGCTTGGAGTGACATATTCCAAGCCCTAAAGGGAAACAGCCTCCAACCCAGATTGATGTACCCTGCAAAACTATCTTGCAAAATGGATGGAGAAATAAGATACTTTCATGACAAAGAGCACCGTAGGAACTTCGTGAATACCAAACCAGCACTCCAAAGAATTTTACACAATATCCTAGGAACACACATGGAAGATCACAACCCCAGAAAGCAAAGCAGAATGAACCCATCAGGCATGACAAGAAATTAAATGTAAAGGGAGAGAACCCAACAAAAAGAAAAAGTCATGGCAATGACAAGTCAATATGTTTCAGTTATAACCATCAATGTTAATGGTCTCAATTCACCAATCAAAAGAAACACACTGGCAGAGTCGGTCAAGAAGCAAAATCCAACAATATGCTGCATACAAGAAACACACTTAATTCAAAAGGAAACTCATAGACTGAAAGTTAAAGGGTGGAAAACAATACTCCATGTGACAGGAACCTGAAAAAAAGCAGGTGTAACTATCCTCTTTGCAGATCAAGTAGATTTCAAACCAACACTGATTAAGAGAGACGAAGAAGGACACTACATCCTTGTAAAGGGAGCAATCCAAGAGGAACAGATGACAATCATAAATATCTATGCACCAAATGCTAGTGCACCCAACTATATAAAACAAATACTAACAGACATGAAAAGTCATATATGCACTAATACAATTGTAGTGGGGGACCTCAACACCCCACTGTCACAAAGAGATAGATCAACTAGACTAAAAATAAGTAATGAAATACTAGAACTCAATCGAACTCTTGAAAAAATGAACTTAACAGATGTTTACAGAGTCATCCACCCCACAAAATCAGAATACACATTCTTCTCAGCTGCACATGGGTCATTCTCCAAAATAGACCATATACTCACACATAGAACATGTTTAAGTAAGTCCAAAGGAATTGAAGTTATCCCCTGTACATTATCAGACCATAGTGTGATGAAATTGGAGATCCATAGCAAAAGAAACTCAAAAAATTTCATAAACATGTGGAAATTGAACAACACACTTCTGAATAACCAATGGATCACAGAGGAAATTAAAGAAGAAATCAGACAGTTCCTTCAAATAAATGACAATGACAATACAACATATCGGAATCTATGGGACACAATGAAAGCAGTCTTACGAGGGAAATTCATAGCAGTGAATATGCATATTAGGAAAACAGAAGCCCAATTAAACAACCTGATGCGGAACCTCGAGCATCTAGAAAAAGAAGAACAGGACAACACCAGAGCTCATACAAGGGAGGAAATTATAAAGATCAGAGGAGAAATCAATGCAATGGAGACTAAGAGAACGATACAAAAAAATCAATGAAGCCAAGAACTGGTTCCTTGAAAGAATCAACAAAATTGACAAACCCTTAGCCAACCTTGTCAGAACGAGGAAGGAAAAGGCCCAAATACACGCAATTAGGAATGAAAAGGGTAAAATTAGAACAGACCAAGCAGAAATCCAGAGGATCATCAATACCTACTTCCCAAACCTATATGCCAATAAGATAGAAAACACAGAAGAAATGGACAGATTCCTAGATACATAGGAATTACCAAAGTTGAATGAAGAAGACCTAAAAATTCTGAACAACCCAATATCAACCAATGAAATTGAAAATGTAATTAAAAACTTATCAACTAAGAAAAGCCTGGGCCCTGATGGCTTCACTGCTGAATTCTACAAGACATTTAGAGAGGAACTGCTGCAACTACTGTTTAAACTCTTCAGTGAAATTCAAAGGGAAGCAATACTCCCAAATTCATTCCTGGAAGCAAGTATCACCTTGATCCCCAAAGCAGAGAAAGACCCAACCAAAAAGGAGAACTATAGGCCAATCTCACTAATGAACATAGATGCAAAAATCCTTAATAAGATACTGGCAAACAGAATGCAGAAGATCATCAAGAAGATCATACACCCTGATCAAGTGGGATTCATCCCAGGGATGCAGGGATGGTTCAACCTACGCAAATCAATCAATGTAATACACTATAGCAATAGAGCCAAGGACAAAAACCATATGATTATCTCCATAGACGCAGAAAAAGCATTTGACAAAATCCAACATGCATTTATGATAAAAATCCTACAAAAAATTGGAATAGATGGTCTCTACCTCAAACTGATAGAAGCCATCTATGAAAAACCAACAGCCAATATCATACTAAATGGTCACAAACTGAAATCCTTCATACTAAAGTCAGGAACAAGACAAGGATGTCCACTATCACCACTCTTGTTCAATATAGTTCTGGAAACATTAGCCATGGCAATTAGACAAGAGAAAGAAATAAAAGGAATAAAGACAGGTAATGAAGAAGTCAAATTGTCATTATTTGCAGAAGACATGGTACTGAATATAGAAGACCTCAAGAACTCCACCAAAAGTCTTCTAGACTTAATAACCAAATTCAGTCAAGTAGCTGGTTACAAGGTCAACACACAAAAATCAATAGCTTTCCTCTACACCAATGACAGACTCACTGAGAGTGAAATAGGACAAACAATTCCTTTCACAATAGCATCCAAAAAACTGAAATACCTAGGAATCATCCTAATGAAAGAAATCAAAGACCTCTTCTCTGAAAACTATGGCACTCTGAAAAGAGAGATTGAAGATGGTATCAGAAAATGGACAGACATCCCCTGCTCCTGGGTAGGAAGGATTAATATAGTGAAAATGGCCATACTTCCAAAGTTGCTATATAGATTTAATGCAATTCCAATTGCGATCCCAGCAGCATACTTCATAGACCTTGAGAAAACAATCCAAAAATTCATCTGGAGCAAGAAGAGACCCAGAATAGCAAAAACAATTCTAGGTAACAGAGACATGGCGGGGGTATCACAATCCCAAACCTGAAACTATACTACAAAGCTACTGTGATAAAAACAGCATGCTACTGGCAAAGAAACAGACTTGAGGACCAGAGGAACAGATTAGAAGATGCAGAAACAACGCCAGACACACTCAGCCATCTTATCTTCGATAAAGGAGCCAAACACCCTCACTGGAGGAAAGATAGCCTCTTTAATAAATGGTGCTGGAAAAATTGGGCTTCAACTTGCCAAAGATTAAAACTAGACCTGTATCTCTCACCATGCACTAAACTAAAATCAAAATGGATTAAAGATCTAAATATTAAAATAGAAATGCTGAACCAGTTGGAACAGAGGTTAGGTAGAACCCTTGAAGACATCGGTGTAGGAAAAGATTTTATGAACAAAACCTCAGTTGCCCGTGAACTAGCACAAACAATCAACAAGTGGGATCTCTTCTTATTAAAAAGCTTCTGCACAGCAAGAGAAACCACCAGCAGTGTGAAGAGACAACCCACAATGTGGGAAAAAAATCTTCACCTGCTCTTCCTCAGACAAAGTTCTAATATATTGAATCTATAAAGAGCTTAAAAAGATCAGACCTCCAAAATTTAAAGAGCCAATCCGAAAATGGGCATCTGAAATGAACAGACATTTCTCACACAAAGAGGAAGAAAGAGCAAATACATGAAAAAATGTTCAACATCACTGGTCATTTGAGAGATGTAAATGAAAACGCTGAGATTTCACTTCACTCCAGAAAGAATGGCTGCTATCATGAAATCAACCAATAACAAATGCTGGCAGGGCTGTGGGGAAAGAGGAACCCTGCTCCACTGCTGGTGGGAGTGTAGACTGATGCAACCACTGTGGAAATCAGTATGGAAATACCTCAAAGAACTAGGACTGGAAGTCCCATTTGACCCCACTATTCCACTGCTGGGGATCTTCCCCAAAGAATTAAAAGAATCATACCACAGTGATATATGTGCACCCATGTTCATAGCAGCACAGTTTGTGATAGCTAAAACTTGAAAACAGCCCAAATGCCCATCAACTGGAGACTGGATAAAGAAAATGTGGGTTTTTTTATAAAATGGAGTACTACTCAGCCATAAAAAATGAGAAATTAGAGACATTTATAGCTAAATGGATGCACACTGAGGTGATACTCTTAATTGAAATAAGTAGGACACACATGTATAAATACCGAATAGTTTCTCTGGTGTGAGAAACTGAAAGTGTAAATAAGGACTAAAATGTAAAATAGGTCATGTGAAATAGGAAGAAAAGGGGCAAAGGGGAAGGAAGTGGGAGGGCTAGGGGAAAGGACCGAAGGTAATGGGATTAATATGAGAAAATGGAAAAATAGGAACAAAATCTTTGTAAATAGGGAGGACTGGAGGGGTTGAAGGGAGGGCTGGGCAAGGGTGAAAAAGAAGAACCAAGAGAGACTATGATACAAATTTCCAATGGTGAATGTCATTATATTATATACCTAAAATGTACCAATGATTAGAATGAATAATCGAAAATCTAAAATAGGAAGAACAGGTCCAAAGGGGTAGGGGTAGTGGGAGGGGCAGGGGAAAGGAAAGAAGGGAAAGGAAAAATGATGAGAAATGGAAAAAATGGAAATAAAGTCTTTGTAAATAGGGAAGGGTGGAGGGGGTGAAGGGAGGGCTAGGAATGGGGAAAAAATAAGAACCAAGATGCATTACGTAAAGGTGCAAGTTCCCAATGAGAAATGTAATTGTGTTGTATACCTACAATGTACCAATAAAAGAATAAAAAAAAAAAAAAATTTTGGAAACAATGGTGATGAATACACAATAGCATGAATGTAATTAATGCCAGTAAACTATATAAAGTAGTTAAAATGGCAATTTTTCTGTTATATATCCTTTCCTATAATTTTTTAAATTATGTTAAAAATAATTAGACCCAGATTCCTTTAAAACAAAAAAAAATCTAGGAGAAAAGATTTTGGGGGCCGGGGATTTAGCCCAGTGGTTTCGCCGCCTGCTACCCAAGTGCAAAGACCCAAGTTCGATCCCTGATACCAAAAAAAAAAAAAAAGATTTTGCATGTTTTCAAAATAAAGAAATGATAAATGAGGAGATGGTTATTACTTACCCTGATATGAATATTACAGAGTATACATGTATGTTAACATCACATGGTACCCCATAAGATGCATAATTTTTATATATCAATTAAAACCTAATTTTTAAAGAAAAAGAAACCAAGAACCACAGTAAATGAGAGAGAAAGAAGGAAGCTTTCTCACTTCTCCCTCTCCAACTGTCAGTATTTCTGGATGATACAGTGTAAGGTTTTGTCATCTCCCCAAATTTCAAATATATTTTTGTCACCTTGTTCCCTGTTGTTCATTTGAGATGCCAACTCTGCAGTAGTAGCCAGATATATAATTCTACCTCTCCTATCATCATTTCCATTTTTTATCTTCCCGCCTTCTAATCCTCTTCACTGTGTCAGCCATTCCTTGAACCAAATTATAAGAATTCAGCCTCTACAGCTCTAACACATTATGTTTTCCCATGACCACTTTCTCACAGCACTGTGCAGAATGAGCTTCCAGTTTGTCAGACACAGGAAGTGACCTATATCCGCCTGCCTGTGAAGCCTTTGACACCTAACTCTATTCATTCTCCAAAGTCTTCTGCTTGCTGGAGCTATCGTTGCTTACATGGATGCATTAGTCAACTCTTCGCCCACACCCTAAGGGAAACATGAAGACACGTGTACGGATCTGGGTTTTGGACGCTAACTCTACACATTCCCTCCTTCGGAAGAATGGAAAAGGTACTTGAAACATTTCAGAGAAGTTGTTCCTTAATAATTTCCCTTCTTACAAGCTAGCATCTTCCTTATACTAAGCAATATGACGCTATCCAAAGAGTCAAAAGTGAACACTTAGACTGTCCTACAAAGTATCCACTTCTCCAGGACAGGGCATCCATGTGGCACACAGAGCTCAAGAAGGAGGCAGGAGAAATAGTTCTAAGCAGGGTCTGAGAAATTCAAATTATGCTTCCACCTGCGCCAGCAAATCTGCGGGCCCTGACTCACACATTACCAAGTCCTTCTAAGTCTCAGTGTCTCCATTTATGAAGTGCCAGTCTCTCTGATTTGACCTCCGAAGTCCCCCAGCTTTCAGAACCAGCACATCAAGAACTTCAGCTCCAAAACTGCTCTCCAGTCCCACTAAAAAATATTTCATATGGAAAAACATTTTTAACTGAAATCTGCATGGAGATATCTGTTCAACATAGGAATAGATTCCCTTGGGGGGGGGGGGTTCCTCACTTTCAAGCTGTATAAAATAAGCTAAATAAAAAAGGAAAACATCTTTCTACTTTTTTAAGGTGAATGCAATAAACTCCGTTTTTCCCAAATGGCCTTGTTTTTTCCTATTACAATTGCCTCTAAACTAGGTCACCTAAGTAATAAATATTGAAAGCATTTAACCAAATTCAAACATCTGTTCCAATCCTCTTGTAGGGCCTGATCCAGCTGAAACAAAATACCACTACCCTAGAGGACCTGCAAGGTTCAGCTGGGAGGAAACCATGGCCTATTTCAGTATGTCTAGAGTGCAATGAGTATCAAACTATATAAGAAGCAACAAAACTCAATCAGGGGATCTTCCTTTACTGGCTCTTCCTGTACCAGGACCACAGGGCTCAGGGCCTAACAGCAGGCCCATTCAGAGAGCAGGGAGAAGGCAATACCTCTGGAGCTTCCCCACACAATAGCAGAGCCTAGCTTGGACATTACTTGCCCTGCAATGCCCTGGAATTTCTAACCAAATCATTCAAAATTTGACTTTCAGAAAAATTACATTTAGTATAAAATAAAGTTTTGATCACCTCATTGCCTACAGATTCTACACAAATATGGTTCTGTAAAATCACTAGGCATATGTAACTGTTTCTATAAAAAAGAAACAATGCCAATCCCAAACAATGGCCTGAAGGATTCTTTCTACTAGGATTGGGTTATCAGCATTCTTCTCTCCCATGCATTTCCACCCCTTCAACTCTATCAAGTCACCTAGTTAACAAAGAAGGACCTCTCAGAATTCATATCAAAAATTATTTGCTCTTGCTATTCCTTCCTGTTCCTCTAATATGTGATTGGTCTACATTCATTACCACCTCTTTTTCATTCCCTTACAATCTGATTTCCACAGCAGCCACTAATCCTCCCAAATAATCTTGTGATAATGATTCTGAAAAGGAACCAATATACATTTTCTAAACTCTCTAAAAACTAAAAACACCATCAAATTGCCACCAAGGACCCTCCTGTCTTTCTTGTAAGAACAGCAACATATTGACAGATTTCACCACTCTTGCAATCTCTACAGTTCTTGCTGCAAAACTCTTACATGTCTCTATATGTTACACCAACATGCATCATGAACCCCACACTGACCCATTTGGTGTCATTTTTCTTAAGCCAAAAGTGCTTCCTTCAGAATTGTCTTTTCAACAGATCTTCTATTAACAAAAAAACAAAAAACTGTCTCCACTTTCACTTTCTTAAAAAGGTCTTACTCAAACTTTCATTTTTGACAGATTTTTCTCTGGGTACAAAATTCTGAGCATTTTTTATTTAAGAACTTTCTCTTTGTTCTCCAGGTAACTTCTACTGATTTATCTTCCAGTTCACTTATCCTTTCCAACTTTTTGCTATTTTTCTTTTTAATTTTATTAGTATGTTTGCAATATGTGACGTTTACATTCATCCTAGGGAGCAGGTACATGTACATGACAAATACATTTTGATTCTTTTTTATTGCCCTTCACCTCCCTACCACCTCCCTCCCTCCCTCTCTAAATCCTCTTTCCCCATTTTCATTAATATTATTATTAGTTCATGTTTATGGCATATAATGTTTACATTCATTGTGGGTATTTGGTACATATACATGACTCATTTTAAATCTTTTCACTTCCCCTTTGCCTCCCTTCTCTGTCTTCAGTCTTTTGGAGTCCTTCCCATTTGCAAAAGCTCTATCTCCCTGTTTTCCTATGTCAATCATTTATTTTGTTCTTTTTTATAAAATTCACCAGGGCATCTTATCTTTTTTGTGTTTTTAAATTAATTTTACTGGTATACTTTTGATATACATCATGATCACATTCATCATAGGGAATTTGTACCTAGACACATAACGTATCTTGATTCTTTTCTTTTTCCCATTTCCTCCCCTCCCTTCAACCCTTCTTCCCCTCCTTATTTATAAAAGCTCTGTTTCCATTTTTTCCTTTTTTTCTCCTGTTTTTCCTTTTTCCATCCTTCCCTTGACCCCCTCCCTTCCATGTCCTTACAATTTGCCTTACTACACTGAGTGATACTGTATGGTTTTCATTTTATTTTGTGGTGCTCAGGATTGAAACTAGGGCCTCACATATTTTAGGCAAGTGCTCTACCACTGAGCTAGACCCCAGCGAGGTATTGTGAGACCAAAGCGACTCCATTTTGCTAAAATGCACCACTCCCCTAGTCTCTCACAAATTAATGGTTAAAATGTGCTTGCTTTGGGACAAAAGATACAGTCTGTAATGAAGCAAAGTTCCTGAGTTAATTACTCAACCATCTGTTTGCCCAGGAAATGAATGTTCCGGGCCCACTATCCATAGAACAATCTGTAGAGTGCTGTCGGTAAATAATGGTTGTGACTATTAGTCAGTGTGTCTGCTGACCATCAGTACGTGACAGTCAGCCACTAACCTTTGTCCCTCTTTTCCCTCGTAAAACCTACATGTAGCCACCCCTCAACCCCCCGATGAACCTAGCCAATCAGAAATGTACACTTCATACTTGCTAAATGTCAACCAATCATGTAACTGCTAAGTGGAAAATCACCAAACCTTGCTGTAACCACAATAAAAACCCTGCTAATTTGAAATTCGGGGCTCTCAATTCTGATACGCTGCATCGGTGATGGTTGTGAGCCCCTGCTCGAGCTTGAATAAACGACCCTCGTGTGCTTACATCGGGACTGGCTTCCTGGTGGTCTTTGGGACTACGC